>NC_089839.1:73028751-73096251 GCF_035609145.1 Eleutherodactylus coqui | reverse complement strand
TCATCCCGCGATCGCCGGCAGCCCATTGCTTTCAATGGAGCCGGCTGTATTGCCGGCTCCATTGAATTCAATGGTCAGTGCTCGTTTAATCAAGACGAGTACCGCGTGGTGCTCATCTCGAGTAACGAGCATCTCGAGCACCCTAATACTCCAACGAGCATCAAGCTCGGACGAGTACGCTCGCTCATCTCTATGAGGGAACTATTAAAATTGCACAAAAACAGGGTATGACGTATTTATATTCATGCATGTGAAAATGTAGTGCAAAAACGCTACATCTGAGGGAACCAATTGAAATCAATGGGTTCTATTGGCAGTGGTTTCACAAGCGACTTTGCGTGAGCAAAAACGCATGCAAATTTACTCGTCTACAGGGGCCTTTAAATATATTTCCTATATGATGTGGCAGAAATACAATCTCAATATGACGTAAAGCAAGGCTCAGGAATACAAGGTGTTGTTTTCTGTTGTAGGCTTGCTGTATTCAGCTTGAATTATATGAGACATACCTTATGATTAGGCAAGCTTCCGAGGGCCATGAAAAGAGTGCAATACGTAAAGATCTGGCTAGTGGTATTCATGGACTTTATCAATGATATAATACATGATACTCTACCCTGTTCTAATGCAAGTAATAGTTACATACTTATGTGTAATAGTTATACAGTAATATCCAGATATGTAATAATTCAGTTGTTCATAGTTATTAACCTATGAAGAACCCAGACAGTTTTGACTTCAAGGACCAAGACATATTTTTTATTTAGGCTTCCTTACATTTAATCAGCCAAAACTTGAAGGCTACATTGGATACCTTGTTTTTTGCAGGATAAGCTGTATTTTGTTAAGGCCTCATTCAGACGATCCTTTTTTTTCGCGCCTATATGCATGAAAAAAATGCGCTCCTCGCTTATGCGAAAAACGCGTGAATTGGCAACGTTTGCACATGAAACTTTGCCTGTTCACTGGAGCAGCTGCTCCACGAAGGTCCCCTAATCACTGAACACTGTTACAGCATTTTCACAGTGTTCAGTCATGAGGGGACTGCAGCAGGGACGAAAGAATCTCCTGCTACAGCTGTGGCAGAGGACCCCAATGCTATCCCATTGCTTTCAATGGGGCCGGTACTGTTGCCACCCCATAGAAAGCAATGGGATGAAGGCAACCCCAGCAGCCATGATTTTCGGGGTGGATTAAATTATTTCATCGCTAGCTTTAGCTTTTCTCCCCATTCCCAGCAGTCTTCTTCTGTATTCTGGTGGCCGGGGATTGAAAAATTCCCGCCTCCAGAACGTGCTGCCTCTGATTGGCTGAGCGCTGTGACCAATTGGACACAGCGCTGAGCTGTCATTCAATGCACTTTCTAGAGGCGAACATTTTTCAATCCCCGGCCACCAGAATACAGAAGAAGACTGCCGGGGATGGGGAGAAGAGCGCTTCTAGGTGAGTAAAATTTAGTTTTTTCTACAGCTAGGGATAATTTTCAGGAAAGGGCTTAAATTTCAAGCCTCCCCCCGAAAATCGTTGGCTGCGGTGGTTGCCTTCATCCCATTGCTTTCAATAGGGCGTCAGCAGCGCAGGCCCTATTGAAAGCAATGGGATAGCATCGCGGTCCTCTGCCACAGCTGTCACAGGGGATTCGTTCATCACTGCTGCAGTCCCCTCATCACTGAACACTGTGACAGCTGTGACAGGGGATTCTTTTGTCTCCACCACAATCCCATCATCACTGAACACTCTAACTGCCCGGAAATTTGGCATAACCATTCTTTAAATCCTACATAGGAAAAGTAAAGAGGACACAACTTCAACATTTAATTCTAAGCATGAAAAAATGCGAAAATCAACGATACATGAGATAGTTCTTTTCTCAGAAACCATAAGGTCTTGAGAAAGTCTGATTGCCATTAGGGAGTCGGGAAGGAATTTTTTCCCCAAAAGGGCTATTTGGCTTTTGCTCTTGGGGTTTTTTTTGCCTTCCTCTGCATCAACACAGGAGGATAGACAGGCTGGACTAGATGGACATTGTCTTCATTCAGCCTAACGTACTATGTTACTATGTAAATGATATTGTTACGATCGTGTGGGCAAACTGGGCACGGGACCCACACGATCGCGTCCAAGGAGGACTAGGTACACACACAGGTTGCTGGCAAACTATCCCTGTGCTACACGGGAGGATGGCATGGCCCTACCTAAGCGGGGACATTGCCCCAATAAGGGCAGCCCAGCAGTCTTCGGATCTGGGCCCTAGCTGATCCTAGGAGCCATACACCAGAACAGAACGTAGTCACATGCCACTTGACAGGGACTGAACAACAGGACACACAGAGCATACAGCAGCCACAATGCAAACACTAATAGCAGATGATAAGCTGAATATAAATGCGAGGTGTTAGTTTGTACATTGGCCAATGAACTTAAGCTGCAAGCCCCAGCAAGGCCCCTCGTATCTTGCAGTCCCTACACTAGCAAGACACATCTGCTAGAGGGCCTTAGGGGCCAACCTAGCGCAGACATAGTGAACAAACTCAGCAGATCAAACTGACACAAAATAAACGTACAAACGGACATGAACCACAAGGCACAGATCACACAGCAAGCTGCAACAAAACACAGATAGCAGGTCACACAGCAAACTTCAACAGACAAGGATTCATGACTGATCACCCTAGGGGCCATACAGAGACTGACCAGAAGCTGGGTATATATGAGAGCACAGACCCAGGGGATTGGCTAGCAGCAAGAACCACACCCAGCCAGCTCAATCATTAACCCTGTGAGGGCTGGGCTGCTAGGAAGCTTAGAACTACAGATCCCAGCAGCACACGTAACAGATATATACATATATATATATATATATATATATATATATATATATATATATATATATGTGTGTATATATATATATATATATATATATATATATATATTCTAAGGAGAATCTACATCACCTTTTTGTGTATATATGGAGGAGATTATAACTGAACTCTATGTGCATATACTGAAAGGCTGTAAAAGTACATAAGGAAGTGGTCATGGACTGCAGGGATGGAGCATGCCCTTAAGGCTAAGAAGGGGATGCGACCTCCTGTCTGGTGGTAAATTTGAATAAAAAGGGGCGTTGCCTTTAAGGGTAAAAAGTGGGGAGAATGGGAGGGGTGGCACATTCTGCAGAGGAACATCGGTACATTCATTCTGAACTTTTTCATAATGACAAAATGCAAAAGAAAGGTTGCACATGCACGATTAATAAAGACATAGAGAACATGCACAGCATTGTGCAGGTACTACATGCCTTCATTTATATAATGCATGCATGTAACGTAGCACTTTACGTCACATGATATTGGATTTTGTCCCCATTGAGGCTCATAATCAATAGTCACCTATATGTATGTGGTTGGAGTGTTGGAGGAAACCTATAAAAACATGGGAAGAATACACAAACTCCTGCAGAAATACAATGTGCTGCGAAACTGAAGTATTGCAGTATATTGTGTAAGTGATCAACTGATCCCTTATGGGACGAAATACAAAAATACATTTGTTTTTTTAATTATTCCAAAAAATAAAACATATTAAAAGTACAAGAAAACTCATCCCATATTTCTCAAGAAAAAAAAAAAAACAACACAAAAAAACATAATCTGTATCAGTGCATCCATAAAAGTTTGAGCTATTACAATAACACTTTATTTATCCTGCATGATGAAAACTGTTAGAAAAAATACACAACATCACAACAGCGCTTTTTTGATCACCCCCATCTCCAAGAAAAAAAGGTAATAAAAAGCGATCAAGAAGTCATAGGTACCCCAAAATGTTACCAAAAAGAGCCAGGTTGTCCTCTCCAAGAACAAGCCTTCATCCCGCTGCATCAATGGAAACATACAAAAGTTATGGTGGTCCGAAGATGGCAGCAGAACATGATATTTTTGAAATACATTTTATTTTCAAAAGTAGTACAATATCAAAAACTATATAAATGTGGTATCCCCATAATCATAGGGACCCACTGAATAAAGTTATCACGTCATTTTTGCCACAGTGGGTATGCTGTAAAAACAAGACCTCCATAAAAGTATTGCAATTGTATTTTTCTCCATTTGACAATTTTTTTAAAGTTTTTCAGTACATGAAAAGTACCGCTGAGCGGGGCAGCACACAGCCGTGTGCCCAACATTGTGCATGAATGTTATTTTTTTCTTTTCAGGTTGTTCAAACTCCACGCCATAGCGCGCAGTTTTGAAAAAACCTGGGGGAAGATAGGGCAGGTCCTATCTTTTATCGCCCGTACTATTAACAGGAGAGAGTACCGCTTGTGAATATGAAACTATTGAAATCAATGGTTTAGCTTTGTCCTGTCATGCGGCCGTGACTATCATGGCCACATAACGGGAAAAATACACGCCCATGTGTTTAAGCACTGATAAATACAACTTCTCCCACAAAAAAAGCAAAACAAGCCCTCAGACAAATACATCAATAGAAAAATTAAAAAATAGAAGTCGGAATGAGAAAGCAAAAATGAAAATAGAAAAAATGGCCGCTTCCTCAAAGGATTAAAATACACATAGGGACCTTTAATATGTGTTAGTTTAACGTATAATTGGATGATTTTCAGGGAATAACCAAGCATTACTAACTTCTTCTAACTTGCGTCTCTGAAGTCATGTTAATATCAAATACATTATATGCTTGATAAGAATCTTAAAACAACTTGTTTATATTTTTTCTATTGATTTTCACTTAATCTGAAAATCTATGTAATTGGGTGAAATTTACCTTTCAGAAAGTAGCAGCTAAATATAATTGTCGATGCTATTTTGACTAGAACAACTCAGGAAACTAAATCTGTTGCTATGCTATGGCTATGGGATGCATAGCTATGCTACAATATAGCTCATGCTGAAAGGAGTACTAGCGTGGAGGTATGGCCCTCAGACAAGTACAAGTGTAAGGGGTTGTAGTCTACATCAAATAGCGCAGGAACGTCATCAGATGTCACCAGTGGTGGCAATGGGCAGCTGTCGACCCATCGCGTCATCACCAGTGCAGCAATGCAGTTATTCAACTCTAGGTCATAGCTAAGAAAAAGGGTTGGGTGCAAGGTTAGAAAATGGCAGCCTTTGGCTTCCGCCAGTAATAAAATGTGCAATCCGCCATAACGTTTGACAACTTTTACTAAAGTGGAGGAATGTTTTTTCACACAAATCCAAGCTCCTACAACTTCTTTCATTCAGTTAGCAGTGAGGTTGAAATAGCGGTCCTCCTGCCAGCCACTGCTTGTGCAGAACACTGATACAGGCGGTGCTTCATGTTCTACTTTTTATAACCCAGCATGTGTCCTCTCATTTCCTGCACATCCACACCTAGTCATGTGATCCCCAAGGACCAATGAAATATCAACAGCAATAAAATATAGGAAGGCTGCATATCTACTCACTAACCATTGGAGGTTAACCTTTGACCTTGAATACACATCTATATAAAGATGGAAATGTAAGAAACATGGAACACACAAAACAACATGGGGGGAGGGTATTAGCTCATGCTATCCACTGATATTGCTTTAATTTAAAATATAAAGAGACTTTTCAATTTACATCCCATTTACATGGGATGAGCTGTAGGGCAAACTATGCCCCGAAGCTCATCCCAGTGAAGCTGGCTCCTATGCTGCCCCCCACTCAGCCCCATTCACAGTAAGCAGATGCTGCCAGCAGCGCTTGCCCCCCACGTGCCCCCATTCACAGTAAGCAAATAGTCGTTCAGAAGAGAATGACTGCTGTTTACACGTAACTGTTCGTTGTTCAGTGACTGAATGACTGAACAACTCTCATTCAGTCGCTACATGAGTTTACACAGGACGATTAACGTTCAAATTCCCACGGAAATAATCGTCCCGTGTAAATTGGCCATTAGTGATGTCAGCAAAAGGGGCATTTGCAATTACTTTAGAATGTTTTTTTTTTTTGAGTTACGATAAGAAAACAATAGCTTTTCAATAGATTAAGATAACATTCTGCGCCGCGCTATCACAATCAAGGTAGAATGTGTTGCATCTGTAGGTGAAAACATTACACAGATAGTCCCCTACTTGTGACCGTTCAAGTTACAAACTTCGCTACATACAAACAAGCCTGCCAGGAAGTATGATGTAATGCCATAGCATTACATTGTATTGTACAGCAATCGGATAGGCATTCTATCAAGCCTTGCCATAAGCACGGCTTGATAGGCACTCTGCATAGGCAGCCCTGGGGCCCTTCAAAAGGTCCCCAGCTTCTGTGGCAACCGCACGGCAACCCATGATCTTATTGCGGGATGTGGTACAGGACCCCCGAACGTAGGGTGGAGGCTGTTAACTCTTTAAATGCTGTCAATTTTGACAGTGGCATTTAAAGGGTTTACAGCTCCGATGAGCGGTGCGACTTACGGGAGCTGTTATATGCAGATGTAGGCTGTAAGAAACAGCTGCACCCAATGTTGTATAGAGAGAGATCTCCCCCGAGTTCTCCCTCCATACAAGCATTTGTTTGGACATACGAACAAAATGTACTTATGTACAGCTTCCTGAAATGGAACTATCTGTACTTCTTTTGCAAAGTTCAGCAACATTTTTGGCAATTTAAGCTGCATAAATGCTCTAGTTTTGTATGCAGAGGTGTAACATAAACTTCCTGACCCTGAGGCATAATTGACTGTATAACAGGGAACCAACTATTGAATGACAATGATAGTTCTCTTATGTTTCCAGAGGGGACCCCTGAGGCATGAAGACTTGGGTGGGACTCTACTTCTCTGTTTATAAGTCTTCATAGTCATTGGAGTCCTATTTAAATCTATACCATACGGTGCATTAGAAAAGCATACTACATAATAAGCTTACCATGAATAAAACCCCATAACCTAGTAACATCTTGTATGTACATGCTGTACATATGATTGGGAAATCTTTCATGACATTTTAGAAGTAGGCATTAATATTGTTAAAAGGAACTGTAGTTTTCCGCAGTAATAGATCTATCTTTCAGCATTTAAATTGATTTTCCTCATCTTGGCATAAAGTGTGTCTCTGTCACACAGCCAAGAGACCAGAACTGGCACCATAGCAGTAGATGCATAAGCAGCAGCTGCTTCAGCATTAAAAATGGAAGTGTCAGTATCTATTCTTCAACATGAGAAAGATATGTTGAAACACTTACACAATGTTGTGCTATAAACAAACCAACTCACATTGACAGGAGGGATTTTTTTTGCATTTTTTAAACCTTATAAAATATATATGGCCCCCATTTACAGGAGCACTAAGTAATATGTTCAAATTTAGGGAAATACTCAAACAAATGAGAACTAGGCATTTTCAGGGAAAACTGATTTTAGAATATGTATTCAGTTCAGACAGCAAACTAAATTTAGAATGAAGACTGAAGGCACAAAAAATGGAAACCGACTTGTGTATGAATATGAGACAGATAATAATAAGCCAGACAATGTTTGGTACTTCTTTCCTGAAATATCACTGAGAGACATCTGCTTACAAATGCATTATTAAAAGCATGATTTAGAACTGTTGTATCTGTACAATATGCGCACTTAGGAGCTAAATTTTATTTTCAAAATGAATTTCATGTCAAATGATACAAATAATTTACACTGCCATTTATTAACCCCATAACGACCACCTACCGTAAATGTACAGTGTTGGCGAATGGAGCAGATTTGGGAGTTAAGCCAGCTCTATTCTTGGCAGGTGCCTGTTGTTTCTCACAGCTGGCACCCGCCTGCAACAGCAGGGATCAGATTTAGTTCAGCTAGCAGACTTAGTCAATTGCTTAGATGTCGCTGTCAACACAACAGCCAGCTGAGGGTGCCCTCCAGTGCCCCATCACCGCCCACTCCAAATAATTGCATGGGTCTAAAGAGTTCAAATGGCAACCCAGGGCCTAGCAAAGGCTCCCAGGTTTGCCATGTATTACATTCTATTTAGCCATGCCTGTGGCAGTTCTTTATAGACTATCATTAAAGATACAATATACTGCAGTACTGAACTGTTGCAGTACATCATAGAAGCAATCAAACTATTGTACGTTCAAGGGACGTAAAAAATAACATTTTTAAAAGTATTAAAAATTGAAAAAATTCCCTTTTACTAGAGATAAGCAGGCACCAAAATGCTCGGGTCCTTGTTATTCGAGTCGAGCTTTTCGTAAAATTCGAGAGCTCTATTAGAGTAACAAACCCCATTGACTTCAATGGGAGACTCGAGCATTTTTTTATGGGACCCGCCGGTTGCGGAGCTTTTTTTTTTTTCCTGTGTTCATGTTCTCTCCCTCTCTCTCTCTCTCTTCCCTCCGCCAAGCCAACCACAAACTACCATTGGTGCGCGCAGCGTTGCAGTGGAGAGGGGTGAAATCAGACATGTTAGTGGTGGGGAGGGGCTAAAAATTGGGCGAGGTCGAACATGGCGTGATGCTCACTTGAGTAGCTAGCACCATCGAGTATGCTAATACTCGAACGAGCATCAAGCTCGGAAGAGTACGTTCGCTCAACTCTACCTTTTACCATTTCTCATATAAAACTAAATAAGATAAACAAACTATTAAAATATATTTATCCTAGATGGTAAACATTGTAGGAGAAAAATCCATAATGCCAGAATTGTGTGTGTGTGTTTGGGTGGGCAGTGAGGCACTCAGTCTCCTAAAAATTTGAATAAAAAGTAATCAGTAAGCCATATGCACCCAAAATGGCACAAACAAAAATTGCAAGTTGTCCTGAAAAAAAAACAAGCCCCCATACAACCCAATGGGTGGAAAAGTAAAAAAGTTATTGGCCTCAAAAAATGGCAACAGAAACTATTTTTAAATAAAAGGTAATTTTTAAAAAAATAACAATACTTGGAAAGCTTTATAACTTTTGGTGTCACCACATTTCTGCGAAACCACAGAAAGCAGTTAACAAGTCATTTTCACTGTAACATGAACACTGTGACCCCCCCCCCCCCAAAAAAAATGGCAAGATTATGGATTTTTTTCTATTTCACCCCACAAAATTATTATTAAGTTTTTCAATATATTATATGGTGCATGAAATAGTACTATTAAACAATTCCAGCTCGTCCTACAAAAAACAAGCCCTCATATAGCTATGTCGACCACAAAATAAAAAAGCTTTAGCTCTGAGTGTGGATGAAAAGATAAGTCTAAAAAAATTGAGAAACTGCTGGACAATAAAGGATTAAAATAAGGCAAACCTGCAAATGTGCCCTGATCTGCTAGGTCACCCCACTTCTACTAATAGACATTGCTGATAGTGATATGTCTTGTAATTTAACTGGACACATGTATAAATTATGATTTATTAGGTAACCAAGATGTTGTAAAGGATGTCATCATAGTGGAAGATTTCTTAATGGGTTCGTCTGGTTTAAAAAAACATATATTTTTAAATATCTTATAAGGCAATTTAGAGTTTATCCCTGTGGACGCGGGATATCTTCCAAACTTGGTACAACTTCTTTAAGTCATTTCTATTCTCTAAACTACTAATGTGGAGATTGTAGTTAAGATGTCATTTTATGGCTCCAAGTTCAACCTAATGAAAATATATACAATACATTATTGTCAACCAGTGTCTGAATTCTATGCTGACAAATTATAATGGCACTTGGGCGTGACTGACTTGTAAATCACACTCTTGGAATCAAGAGATTTTGGGATACCTCCGGTCATTTCTCCAACTCTGGCTATGGGTTTATTAGCTGCAAAACCAGAACTGAGTGAATTTTTAATCATTTTTGTGCTCTTCTATGCACTGCAGTGTATGCCAGACTACAAGCACTAAAGGTCACAGATGCACAGACAGTGGAATCCATTGTTTTCAATGGTTTCATTCTCATTTTTGTTTTTGTGCTGGCATTTCGTGCACACAAAAAAAAAATCTGAGACATACCCTATTTTAGTGCACACAGGAGTCTACGAGGTGAGAAAATGCGCACGCAATTGCGCAATGAACTGCAGAATTTCGTGGGGAAATCGGAAACAGCGGGGACTAATTAGGCTGCTCAGCCTTTTAAATCGTGATACGGATGTGTCTCACGCCGATGTGAACCGTCCCTGGCAGCGTAAATAGTACAGTAAAAAGCGCTAAACTGCGCAAGATAGCGCGACCTTCAATGAGCAAAAAGTCACTCTATTGCAAGTGGTTTTGCCCATACGCCCGAGTTAAGCTGCTCTAAGGCTGGGTTCATGTGAGTGCATTTGCAGAGAGTAGAGCCCATTGATTTCAATGGGTTCGTTCACATATGTGTATTTTGCATAGATTTTGGTCACAAGAAAAAAAATACAGCATGCTCTATCGTTCTGCATATTTTTGCACCAAAGGTCGCAATAGAAATCAGTGGAAGGTGTACAAATGCGCGTGCAATATACAAAGAGATGCATGAAACCCTCTTTAATTCCACTGAAAAAAGAACACATTCAGAACTAATTAGCTATTTCAATCGGTGCGTCTTTGTTTTCTGCGCGCAAATGAACATGCCTTGCGGGAGCAAAAAGTACAGTAAAATTCACACACAAAACAGCGTCGTTCGTTATGCAGACATGCAGCGCTCAGATGCACGCAAATACGCATGCGCCTGTGTGAAGCCGGCCTTAGTCATAGTACATCTGCAGTGCATTTCTTCTTTGGGGCCCAACAATGAGTTTTAACTTTTTTCTATTAAATTTCAAAAACATTTCTGATTGTTCTTTCTATCTCATAAATTCATGTTTCCATTCATAATTGTTCAGGAGAACTATGTGTTTGAGAATCTCTCTGCATTCTGACAGTGTTTCAGATCTCTAGTCTTCAAGGCAATATTTAAGGATTTCCTTAGTATTGCACAGGTGATATAGTGATTTCCAGTGCTTTGGGATTTGCCATAGGTGTTCTCTCGATAGGATATCATCAAATCATGACTTTCTGTGCGTACTTCAAGAAGCAAACAAGCAGCCAGCGGCACACCGCAATCATCCACTCAGTGGGGGAGAAGACAATGCTAGGTGCCAGCAACACAACGACCATTGACCCACCGATCTTCTATACGCACTCCAACAGTAAGAACAGGTGTGCGGTACTTAGTAACTAGTATCTTACTCCATAAGGTATTATGAAAAAATTCAAACCATTTATTGTGTCTCAATGGTATCCATCAGGTACGCGACGTTTCGATCTATGCGGTCTTTGTCAAGTAATGTTATTGCCATTGCCTTGCGTCTAAGTCTGCCGTGGCATATGATTGCATGAAGACTGATAATTAGAGATGAGCGAGCACCAAAATGCTCGGGTGCTCGTTACTCGGGACGAAATTTTCGCGATGCTCGAGGGTTCGTTTCGAGTAACAAACCCCATTGAAGTCAATGGGCGACCCGAGCATTTTTGTATATCGCCAATGCTCGCTAAGGTTTCCATTTGTGAAAATCTGGGCAATTCAAGAAAGTGATGGGAACGACACAGCAACGGATAGGGCAGGCGAGGGGCTACATGTTGGGCTGCATGTCAAGTTCCCAGGTCCCACTATTAAGCCACAATAGTGGCAAGAGTGGGCTCCCCCCCCCTCCCAACAACTTTTACTTCTGAAAAGCCCTCATTAGCAATGGATACCTTAGCTAAGCACCACACTACCTCCAACAAAGCACAATCACTGCCTGCATGACACTCCGCTGCCACTTCTCCTGGGTTACATGCTGCCCACCGCCCCCCCCCCCCCCCCCCGCACGACCCAGTGTCCACAGCGCACACCAAATTGTTCCTGCGCAGCCTTCAGCTGCCCTCATGCCACACCACCCTCATGTCTATTTATAAGTGCGTCTGCCATGAGGAGGAACCGCAGGCACACACTGCAGAGGGTTGGCACGGCTAGGCAGCGACCCTCTTTAAAAGGGGCGGGGCGATAGCCCACAATGCTGTACAGAAACAATGAGAAATATAATCCTGTGCCACCGCCATCAGGAGCTGCACACGTGGGCATAGCAATGGGGAATCTATGTGCCACACACTATTCATTCTGTCAAGGTGTCTGCATGCCCCAGTCAGACCGCGGTTTTTTATAAATAGTCACAGGCAGGTACAACTCCGCAATGGGAATTCCATGTTCACCCACAGCATGGGTGGCTCCCTGGAACCCACCGGCGGTACATAAATGTATCCCATTGCAGTGCCCATCACAGCTGATATAATGTCATGTTAAATGCAGGTGGGCTTCGGCCCACACTGCATGCCCCAGTCAGACTGGGGTTCTTTAGAAGTGGACACATGCAGTTACAACTCCGTGTGGACCGACAGCAACACAGAGGCAGGAAAGAATTTTGCGCAAGCCTGCTGTAACACTTAGCTGGCTGCGTATGAATTAGGACAACTACCCCCAGCAGAGACCCAGTACACTTGTGGACAGGAATACAGCGGTGATGTAAGAGGCAACACAGAGGCAGGAAAGAATTTTGCGCAAGCCTGCTGTAACACTTAGCTGGCTGCGTATGAATTATGACAACTACCCCCAGCAGAGACCCAGTACACTGAGGACGGTCACAGGCAGCCTAAATAGATTTTTTTTCCCAAATGTTTTTGAAAAGGCCCACTGCCTATATACACTAAATATGTCTTCTGTCCCTGCCTCACCACTACTGGCCCTGGACAATGTAAAATTACTGCAGGACGCAATGCTCTGCACGGCCGATATACACAAAAAAAAAATGTGCAACACTGCAAAAAGCAGCCTCCACACTACTGCACACGGTGAGATGTGGCCCTAAGAAGGACCGTTGGGGTTCTTGAAGCCTAAAATAACTCCTAACGCTCTCCCTATAGCAGCTCCGGCACCAGCAGCACTGTCCCTGAACTATGTCAGAATGCATCTGTGGCGAGCCGCGGGAGGGGCCGATTTTTATACTCGGGTGACACCTGATCTCGCCAGCCACTCACTGCAGGGGGGTGGTATAGGGCTTGAACGTCGCAGGGGGGAGTTGTAATGCCTTCCCTGTCTTTCTATTGGCCAGAAAAGCGCGCTAACGTCTCAGAGATGAAAGTGAAAGTAACTCGAATATCGCGTGGTACTCGTCTCGAGTAACGAGCATCTCGAACACGCTAATACTCAAACGAGTATCAAGCTCGGACGAGTACGTTCGCTCATCTCTAGTACATATTTTTAGGATAGCGGGATGTAATTTTGCCGTGAAGGGAAGGCTATCCCGGGCTATTGTGCGTATCTGCACTTTTTATAGTAATTTTCTGCACTGTCAGTCCGATCACAACGACGCAGGACAGACCCGCGCCATGATTGAACAGGCTGTGCAGCGTAGTTATTCCTTGGTGTTATCGATTTCCCCATGAAATTGCGCAATTCAGTGCGCGATTTTGTACAGATGCTCACAAAAATAAAGTATGTAGTGTATTTTTTCATATGCGTGAATTTTGCGTGCAAAAAGGCATTATTTGAGGGAGCCCATTGAAATCAATGGGTTCTATTCTCTGCATTTTGGATGTGTGAATTTATGTCCACCAAAAAACGCTTGTTTGCAGAAGCTCTTAATCCAAATATTCATTTAACATTCATGTCTTGAATAGTTTGCCTGAAGAAGAATGACCCACTACTCTCCAGTTCTCTACTGACTTGACCATCACAAAACGTAGCCTGTAAGGTCTTCAGTCCCATGAATACAATTAGGCCAAATACTAAATCTCCATCTGCTGCTTATGGAGTGAATTACTTTTTGTTTCATTGGGTACTTTGGAAGCTCACCCAACAGATTTGCTGTCACTCATTTTGATGTCACTGCATTTGAATGGTGATGTCATTAATCCTTTCCAATAACCGAAAGGCCTGCCAATTGGCTCCATTGACCAGTATGGTTTCTAGGTAACAACTACTTTCTACATGTTAGCCTTGCAGTGGGTTATGACATCGTTTAGTCGGAGCTGCAAACCAAACAGTAAAAGATCCACAATATGTATTAAATAATGGATTCTTCTTATCTCACCTCAATAAGGCATTCCAAGTATCTTATTCATACCAAGTGGTCCTCATAATTTATTTCTCTTTCTTAATATTAGTGAAAGAAGTTTTCAGCCTTATTTGTTAAATGATCATGAGCCCCTATATGCATTAACATGTAATTGGAGCAGAATCTAGAGCTAAACTCATTATAATTACAATAGATGTGAAAGTCACAGCCAGTTATATATGTAGGTTGATGTTATTTATGGAAAAGGACTTCACAGCTCAACATCTAACAATGCGGTATGCCTCATTCATCCCACCACATCTCTTTATATTAATGATAGCCCATCAAAGCCGTACCAAGATTTATGTTTGGAATAGTTTACATTATAATAATGCCTAGTTAAGTCAATGGATGATAAATGTTCCAAAACACATAGACTTTGACTCTCACTGTAGACAACAATTTCAGCAAAATACTACATGCTAGGAAGAGCGAAAAACAATAAACTGTAAAAGAAAGCAATCGATGTAATAATCTATGACTCCTATCTGGAAAGCACTTGGTGCGTGTAAACTTGATTGATGGGTCAAACTGAACTGATACAGGGCTTGTGTAGACAGTTAATATTTTTTATGCAAATTAAATCCTACATTATTTTTTATTGTATGTTTTACCAAATTGGTGCAAAGTAGAGAGGAGATAAATTTATCAGGAACACGACAGCTTTATGTCTGCGTTAAACTTTATGATAATATATGATGCCATAAAATTTACACCTCAACACACTGAATATATTGCTTTCCTTGCAGTGATAGAGCTCAGAATTTATACAGTATTCTTGGGGGGATTTTTTTTATACCACTGCTAAAATATCGCTATTTTAACTGGATCTTCCAGCTATAACAATTGCCATGTACATATGCCAACCTTCCTTTCCCAGAAAAGTGGTGCCAAGAGTCCCGAAAATCTAACATCTAAAGTGTTCTTCAATTTTTTTAAATGTATTTTCTATTTTTTCTGGTACCTCTGAGGGTTTCCATTTTTAAATCTTGTTCTATCCTAGTCTAAACACTTACAGGGTTGTCTAACCACAAACCCCTGGCTCCTGACTCCCCCAGCAAATAGCTGCTATTGCTGTCCTGAAAAAACAAGTTATCCACAGTATAAAAGATAGCTTGCTGTCGGATGGAGACCAAACTGATGGGATAGCCATCAATCCTGAGAACTGGGGTTTGGTAGATTCTGTGATAAAGATCACCTTTGGACGCATTGGACCCAAATTCTTAGAATCAGTAGGGTCTCAATGGTCACACCCTCACCACTCAGCAACTTATCCCCTATTCTGTACATAGGGTATACCTTGTTTTCGTGGGACAACCAAGTTAATGCTTTTGTAAGCCAATAATACCAGCAGCACAAATCTCTGTCCTGATAGTTTGCTGCAAAGTATCAGTACAGGTAAAATCTATCAATCTGTTTTGTTCACACAGGCTTGACTAAACTGGAAATGTGCCAAATAGGTTGCACAAAGTCAAACAAAAGTGTCTAATGATGCTCCAAATTAATTATCCAACATGATATACTTGGCACATTTTTAGACTGTCTAGTCTAAGTTCACACTGATCCCTTTGCTCCTCACTATTCTCTATTTCCATGTAAAACAATTGGTTGGAGCAGGGATCTCCACTTTTTCATCTGTCTGTAGTAGGATAAAAAAGATTAAGCCCTGCCTTTTTGATAAGAGCCTCGTGTGGCGCAGAGTGTAAAGGCAACAGAAATGCAGTCCTAAGCTTTCAATAACGACCTGAACGTGGTTCAGGTAGTCGGCTCAAGGTTGTCCTTCCAAGGTCGGTAAAATGAGTATCCAACTTGCTAGGGGGAAAATGATCACTGGAGAAGGCAATGGAAAACCACCCCACAAAAACAGTCTGCCAAGAAAATGTCACAATGTGACATCACCCTAGGAGTCAGTCATGACTCGGTGATTGCACCAGGGGATTTTACCTTTACCTTACCTTTTGATTAAGCCCCACAGTCATTGCTCATATATAAATGGAAAAGATCAACAGGAAATGAACCCCTGTGTTCATTGCAGTACTTTAGCAGGACTTTTTTTAGAATTATGTTAAAAGTCTTGCAGACTGGCGAACACTGTTTCACTGGGTGGTTTCACACCTGAATAGGGGGTTCCCATTTTCTTCAAGGAAAAGAGAATCCCCTTGTTTGAATGGCTTCATCTTAGAACAGAACCCAACAGCGCTGAACAGAACTTATTGACTATAATGGGCTCCATTCGCTTTCTGGTCAGCTTTCCCACTTTTAACTGTAAGAAAAAGTGCTGCATGCAGCACTTTTTCTTCCGGTGTTTTATGGCTGGATCTTCTATCTTCAGCACGGCAAATGTGTCTGGGCTCGCCGTCCGACGTGCCCGGCCCATGCGCAATGTCTTTTTTTTTTGCTTCTCTGCTTTCCCGCAGATCTGTGGCATGTCCGCTTTGGTGTGCCGTGGAAGGCACAGCTTCCATTTACTTCAATGTAAGCCGTCCCTGCAGTATTTGCGGGAAAATAGAGCATGCTGCGATTTTTTTTCCGCGAGTGCAACCTGCAAGCCGGAAAAAAAATCACATCCGCATGCTAAAAAGCTGCTATGTGGGTGCCCATGTATCCCTATGGGCGGCTTAATTTGCGAATCTCCAGCACGGGTGTCCCTGCGCGAGATCCACAAGTCAAATCTGCCTGTGTGAGCCAGGCCTATCTCCTACTCCTTTTTATCATTCATTCCTATATTTAGTATTCCATCAGGAGTGCCTTATGCCTCATTGTTTAATAAAGAATGCTCTTGTACATTTGAACCTTTGTGCTATAATTGAGCATGAAAGAGCATCATATTGAAAACTAGAATACAAATCTGGCCCTGAGGAATGTCATCAGTTTTGTAGAGCCTGCAACTAGCCTTGTGTAATATCACAGTCATTGGTATTGTCAATAGCTACATCATATATAGTGTTGGATCAAGTACTGTACTTGTGGTTCAATGATAGTCATGCTTAGGATTTTGTTCTAGCTGGTTGTAATATATTTAGAAAAAATGAAGTAGGTGTCCTTTAAATTAAAGAATGGTATGAAAAAAACCATTTCAATACAAATCACATAAAGTAAAATGGAGCATTTATGGGCAAGCCCAGAAGCCAGTGAGAGAGGAGTTTAAGCCTGAATAATTTATACCCCTCCAGGGCAGGATGAGTGCACCCAGATAAGTGGTTAGTAGATAAAATCACTAAAATGCCAAATATACTGTATATTTATGTGCAGGAGCTTTATCTGCTTTAGCAGCATATAACTACTTGTATAATACTTTATAAGATAGATAGATAGATAGATAGATAGATAGATAGATAGATAGATAGATAGATAGATAGATAGATAGATAGATAGATAGATTTAATGTTTTGTTTCTATTTTTTTAATAATGGGTCAAGGCATACTGTACATCAACTGCTCAACCAACCTCATATATCTTTTTTTTTAATTACTTCTGGGTGAGATTCAGTGCCAGGCACTTGGACAGGGTCATAGAACTCTCAGCAAGAAATAGATTACTTTGACTTTGACAAGTGCTTAATTAGCCCCAAGATGCTGCATGTGCAGAAGTAATTAGAAATGTAATTAAATAAAAGAATGTTTGTGATCACTGATAAACCTTTGCTAGTCACTGATCTCTTCTTGTTCTCTGAGAGCACTTTCTGAATTTGCTACTGTTAGGGCTCCTTTACAGAGGGGTATTTACACATGCAAAATTTGTGCCCGCAAAGTGCAGATAATAGAGTCCTTTGATTGCAATGGGTTCGTTCATATTTCTGCATTTTGTGCACATGTTTTGGTCAAGAAAAAAAACCAAAAATGCAGTATACCTTACTTTCCTGCACATTTACGCACCAAAGGTCCACATAGAAGTCAGTGTTGATGTTAGCCGTTTAGTTGTTCACAACTGTCGGTGACCCTAAAGGTGAGCTCCCTCCATGTTTTTTAGTTTTGCACTGCTTCTCTCAGTTGTGTGGCTATGGGGGAAACGATGGTTTGCACTATCCTGCGTTTAGTTGCTATACCGATATCCCTTTTTTTTCCCAGATTTTGTCCATGTTTAGCATCACCCTTCGCCCCAATGCTCTCCTACGTTTTATCCCTGGCATAGATTCTCCAACCTGGTCAATTTTTGAACCAAAGAAGATGATGTCTCACACACAAATTCTATGGCCTTGCTATTGATTTTGATTTAATTTGGCCATTTTTTGCAGTTGTCATAATTTCAGATTGAATCTTACATATCAGCTGCATCAGACCAGCTTCTGTTTCTGCAAGCAGACTTGTATCATCTGCATAGCGGAGATTGTTAATCTTTCTGCCACCTATTCACAATCCAGTTTCCAATTCTTCTGGGGACATTTTCTGCATGATCACTTCCACATATAGGTTAAACAAGATGGATGAGAGGATGCAGCTCTCTCGGACACCTTTGCCAATGCCAAACCAGTCTATGGCCCCATACTGTGTTCTCACAGTGGCTTCTTGATTGGTATAAAGGGATTTTATCAGCTTGTCTAGATGTGCCAATGCACCAAGCTCTTGTAGGGTGTGCCATAGCTTGTCATGGTTGATGCAATCAAAGACCTTGATGTAGTTGATGAAGAACATGTAGATATTCTTTTGGTATTCTCAAGATTTTTCCATGGTCTGTCTCAGGTTTGCAATATGGTCATGCTGCATGTCAGGGAGTGCTGCTTCAACTACTGATCTCAGTCTTTCCTGTGTAATTTTGAAAAGAATGCTTGCATGTGAAATGAGGGCTATTGTTTGGTAGTTGGAGCAATTCTGGGAGTCACCTTTCTTTGGTAGAGGGATGAAGACAGATCTTTTCCAGTCATGTGGCCATTGTGGGGATACCCATACTGTCTGGCACAGCGCCGTGATGGTTTTCACTGGCACTGGCAGCAATAGCTCTGCTGGTATGTTAGCTATGCCTGGCGCTTTATTTTTGGCTAGTTGTTTCATTGCCATTACCACTTCTGACTCCATGTCCACAGGCTCCACCTCACGCAATGGTCCAGGTATATGGTTGCACGCATATAGTTCCTCTGTGTATTACCTCTACCTATCCTTGATACTGTGTTAGTCATTCAATGCCTTCCAATTTTTGCCTTTAATTGTGCCATTGCAGTTTTTCAGGCCATCTTGACCTGTGAGAATAGGCCTCAGATATGTTCTCTAATGGCTTCTGCTTCGGGTTGGTTGCAGTGCTCATCCCAGTCTATTTATTTGTCTTTCCTTGCCGCTCGCTGAAAATCGGTTTCGTTTCCATACTTCATCTTTGTTGCCGGCCACCTTCGCTGCTCTTCTTTTATTAGCTATTCTGAGGGTTTGTCTGGACAACCAATAGTGTCGTTTTTCCTGCTTCTTATGAAATACTTACTGGCTGTTTCCATAACTGTGGACTGTATATCATTCCATAGTTTCTCTGGATGCTTTTCTGATGTGTTGATTGAATTTGTTTGCTACCTAAATAGTATATGATTGGGAGATTTTAGAGGTGTCGAATTTTCGCACTCGAGCACCCTTCCTAATGCTACAGAATTTAATCTTGATCTTAGCTGCAAAGGGTTCATGATCAGTGCCGCAGTTAAAGCCAGGAAAGGTTTTCATTGGAATGAATGAACTTTGTCAACGATGATTACACAAGATGTAATCAATCTGATTTCCATGGAGGCCATTGGAAAATGTACATTTCTATAGTTGGCATTTGGATTGCATAAACCATGTGTTTGCTATCCAGAGACGATTTTTTTTAGCAGAACTGTACCTGGTAATCACTGGCTTCATTTCTTTTACCAAGCCTGAAGCTTCCTGTGATGGTTGCTTCTGGCTGGCTGACGACTTTGGAATTGAAGTCACCCATAATGTAAATGATGCACTTCTTTGGCACGTTGTTTGGAATTTTCTGGATGTCGACATAAAAATCTTCAATGGTTCCCTCATCAGCATCCGTCATTGTCACTGGCTTACCACATATTCAGATAGCAATAATATGGTCGCTGATTGTTCTAAAACTTTCTATTGTCTTTAAGGTCTGCTGGTTTGTAATAAAGGCTAATCCATTCCTCTTGATGTCCTCGTGTGCGGCATAGTGCAATGTGAAGTCATCGGACTAAAAAAATCCACTACCAGTCCAGCGCAATTCGCTAATACTATGAATATCAATGTCAAGTCTTGCCATTTCACAATGTCCAATTTCCCTACACTCATGCCACGCACATTCCATGTTGCTAGTATGTGAGCTTTGGTACAGCGCCGTCCTTTCCTTTCATCAGCAGCTGGGCTTCCCAAGGGCTTTCCCCCAGTTACATCATAGGGAAAACCCTGACAACTTGTATTTGGACCTTGTTCTTCCCCAGTCACATTTAGAGAATCCTTTGGTCTGGGGGGCCTACCATTGGATACCATATCTAAATCATTTGAGAGCTCTTTCATAGGGTTTCCAAGGCAAAGTTTTTACAGGATAGACTGCCAGGTCTTTCTCTAACCCTCCCATTTATCCATGCTTGGAACCGGCGTATAGGAGTGGCTCCTACATGGCTGGGTTAGAAGTCAATGGGGGGTATGCAAATGCGTGCGCAATACAGAAGGAGATGCGAAGTATGCTTCAAAACTCCACTGGAAAAAGAACACATTAAAACTCATTAGACTAATTAGCCATTTCAAGCAATGTGTCTTAGTTTGCTGCATCCACATGAACATGCCCTGCGGGGGAAAAAAGTGTAGAAAAATACGCCAATATTTGAACACATTCTAAGAGCTCATTTACATGGGCATATTTAGTTTCGGCCCATGAAAAAGGCAGTGAAAGGATGGCTTTAGATGACTATACATGCAATTGCGCACGCTTTAGGCCTCATGTCCACGGGGAAAATCAGGCCCGCTCCGGATTCTCCATGGAGAATCTGTAGCGGGTCCCTCCTGCCCCGCGGACATGAGCGCTGAAAATGAGAATAAATAAGAATAAACTAACCTCCCGCCCGCTCCGGATCTCCTTTTTGCCGCGGCATCATCTTCTCTCCGTCGCGGCCGGATCTTCTTTCTTCGGCTCGGCGGATGCGCAGGATGACGTCGGTGACATGCCCTGCGCATGCGCCGGCCTGAAGAAAAAAGATCCGGCCGTGACGGATAGAAGATGGCGCCGCGGCGAAGGGAAGAACTGGAGCGGGTGAGTAAATTCCGATTTTTGTCTCCCGCGGATCCGGACAGCTTCCATAGGCTTCAATAGAAGCCCGCGGGAGTCGTCCCCGCGGGAGACCCACACGAAAATGGAGCATGGTCCAGATTTTTTCATGCTCCATTTTTTTTAAAATCACTTTTATTGACCATCCGCGGGTATTTATCTACCCGCGGGTGGTCAATGCATCCCTATCGGATGCGGATCCGCGGGCAGGAGAAGAGTTGAAATCCGCTGCGGATTTTAATTCTTCTTTTGCACGTGGACATGAGGCCTTAGCGCAACTTATTTGCGCAATGAACGAGGTTTGATGATGTAGAATTGCATTTGTATCAGCGCATCGTACTGTACTTTTGCAAATGCACTGCCCTTTTATATGTATGCGACACACAGCATGATTAAAAAGGCTATTTAGCCTAATGAGGACCAGGTATGTTCTTTTTTTACACAGAATTGTGCAGCGTATCACGTATTTGCATGCATATTGAGTGCGCATTTGCACACTTTCTATAGACTTTGGTGCGCAGATACGCAGGAAAATAAAGCAGGTCCTGTTCTTTTTTATGTTCGCAGAATGCACGCACAAAACAGGATCATGGGGGTGATCCCATTGACATCAATGGGTTCTATTTTCTGTGCAAAATCGCTTGCAAATACAATAGTCTGACTAAGCCCAAACTCTGCATATTTTCACGAACCAAAACTCAATGTATTAATAATGTTTATTTAATGGGGTGATATAGGACTTTTATTGAGGAAAAGTACATAAATGTTGATAAATGTCACATTGATTGATGTTTATCATGCAAATGATGGTGTTTATTAGGAGGAATGCTGCTGTATTTGATGTTGGATGAAGACATTTAATGCGCATCATTAAACGGAACCCGTTATCACCTTCAAGCGCCATAAAGTACGTAATGGAGCTTAAAGTTAAGGGAACTGGAAGTCCTGGGAGCTGTGTTTCATACTTACCAGTCACCCTGTTCCAACACCGCGTCCTGCTATATTCAATGGGCGCCAGCAGCTAGACTTTTTCTGCACGCGCATCTCCCATTCATCTCTATGGAAAGCGTATATGCAGAAGGAGTCAAGCTACTGGCGTGCCGAATTCCTGGGAGCACGGCACTAGAATGGGGCTCCCAGTGAGTATGAAAAAAAATAGTGGACTACTGAATGTGGGGCGTTCCATCTTACTTCAGCAGCACAACCCCTGTCTTCACCCACAGTAACGGTGGAGACAAATTCAACAGTACTGCTCCCACCTCCTGCCTGCATAGACATCTATGGGCAAAATGAGACAATAGTAAATAAAACTCTACCCCTGCCTCCTTTCACCCATCTCGATGTCTCTACTACTAGAGATGGATTTCACATAACAAGAGGTAGTGGATAACAGTTAGAACGAAGTAAGATTCCTAATGGACAGCATTTTGCAGTGATTTTACAGCACAAAAGCATCATCTGTTTTTTTCTCAGCTGTCAATCAGTCTAAGCAAGCAGACTAATCATTGTGCCTCTTCAGAAATCTCTATCTATACTATACATCCAGGCCAGTTATTATGCCTTGCAACCTGGCATGTTATCTTTATGTTATTGCACTGACTTCTGTTATCCTGACCCGACTTCCTTGATCGCTCTTCTGGATTAGCCCTCTCCTGTCTGAACTGTGTATTGACTCTGGATCGATCAGCTATTCTCTACCTTCGGATCTGCGGCTTGTAGCACTCTTGGCTTGATCTAGCTCTGTTCTTGTTTCTCAGTGTGCACTCTTGATTGCCACCCCTGGCTTGGTTCATTTGCTCTGCTTGTCTCTTTGCCCCACCAGTCAGCGACTACTCTTCAATTGTAACCTGGGCTTTGCAGAAGCAAATACCATACGTCTTTATAGGTATTACAGGATGAAGATGACCTTTTAGCCAGCATGAAGTCTGACTGTGGAAGTGCAGTTGCTGGATATGCAATTCCCCTGACACTGTAACAATAAAATAGACAGAAGTTTGTTCCGAGTATAGTTCCTATTTATTATACTTTTTATATGCAGAGACAAACTAGGAAAAGGTCATAGTACACACAAACCCTCCTCAGAGTCATTCAGAATAAGCAATCAAGGTGAATGTAAGGATCGTGATGCCCTCAGTAAAAGAAGCCCACTGCATATGGATTTATTATTGATTTAATAGAAAACTGTATAAATGTATTTAATTAGATCCCCTAGTAGCAGCTACAGACAGTGAATATTTTATCTTACAACTTAGTAGTTGTGTGAAGGTAAGCAGGGGATTTGGAGATCAAGATCAGAAAAACAGAGCTCTGACCCTTGTAAAGAATAATCTAACTGAACTACTAACATTCATACAATTGTATTCTCATGTCTTTTATTGAGCACATCGAGTAAATATCCAACCTCTAGTCAACATTTCCTGTAGCCTTAAATAAGAGTTGCACAATATGTTTAAATTCATAAATATTTCTACTACTCGATACAGACATCCCTATACCAAAAACCGATTGATCAGCCCACATACCTCAGATGGGACAGTTTCCATTCCAAAAACATCAAAAAGTGCATTGTCTACAGCCAGGCCATCAAATACAATTGGATCTGCTCCAACCCAATAGACAAAGAGGAACATCTATACCATCTTAAAAGGACTCTTTTAAATTGGGGCTACCATCCCACCTCAACTGATGACCAAATCACTTGATGAGCCACCAGGATACCCAGGAATCAACAACTCTGATACATAGAGAAGAAGAGAAACAATTGTGTGCCTCTAGAAGTGACCTACAATCTGCAGCTAGAAATACTAAGGAAAGCTGCAAAGAAATTCCATCCTACCCTACACAAGGATGACCATCTGAAAACCATATTTCTAGACCCTCCCCTTCTGTGATACAGGCGACCACCACTTTTGAGGAATTTTAGAATCAGGAGTGCATTGCCCTCTGACACACAAAAAGTAATTTATCCCTGCAAGGTAAGGAGCTGTAAGACCTGCTCACATGTACTGACAATGGAGAGGATACAAATCCACAACACACAGCAGGACTATAAGATCCTGGGCACATTCACATGTTCCACATCCAATGTTGTGTACCTGATCCTGTGAAGTAAGTGTCCTGTTAGAGGGCTTTACATCAGGAAAATAGGACAAAAACTGAAAGCAAGAATGAGATCTCATCGCCACACAATTAAAGAAAGAAAGACAGAATTACCTGTGGCCAAGCATTTTTTCTAGTCATGGACACAACATAGAACACATGAAAGGTATTATACTTAAAGGCAATTTCAAATCACAAAGCCATAAAAAGATTTTGGAGTACAAACATTACAACTTTTGACACTTTCAAAAGAGAGCTACATTTTTCAAGAGGAGTCCTGCATGACTAAGAATTATGAGAAATCTTTAGCACAGATAACACTCTGGCCTGGTGACCCCCTAACGCTAATTCAGAGGCCTTAAAACTGTCACATCTTTATCAGTGGACTATTTAAGTATTTATTTATTTCTCTACTCATCCTGTTGTGGTATTCTTTTAAGTGCAAATTAATCACATCCATGTCTGTGCCTTGCCATAAGTATGTGTATATATATATATATATATATATATATATATATATATATATATATACACACACACATACATGCCCCTTCGGATCTGTTTAATTATACCTCAGGAAGAACCCTGAGAGGTTTGAAAGCTCACTATAACGTCATGTATTTTTGTTAGCCATTAAAAGGTATCATATCTACAAGATTACTTGGTTTCTCTTGCTGCGACAATCACATTTTGCTCTACTGGTTAAAACCGTAAAAAACTTTTATCATTATTTCTGCAATGCCTCGCATGCACAGCCCTCTGTAGATCATGCCATAGTAACTTAATAGAGTTAAGGTGAGTATTCTGACTCGGACATTCCAAAACACAATTTCTTTTCTTTTTCAACCATTCTTTAGTTGATTTACTTGTCTTTATTTTGGGGCCTTTATCATGCCTCATCACCCAATATCTGTTCAGCTTAAGATCATGGACTGCTGCCCTTACTTTTTCCTGTAAAATGTTTTGATACACCCTAGCTGTGCCCTTGGAAGGATCTTAAGGGAGTTTTACAGGACCTAAAAAAAGGTTATATGGCTTTAAAACAAAGAAAAATTAAATACTCACCTATCCCGGCAACCCATAGTACAGAACCCAGAAAGAAGCAGTCATGCAGTGTGCATGTGACCACTCAGCCACTCACAGATCGCTGGTCGAAATGTCGCTGCAATATTTTTCTGCTATGGGAAAATAAATACTTTTGATTTTCTATGCACCATCTGATGCTGTCAACTTATTTCTACTGCTTATTTTTGAAATGTGGTGCCCAGAATTGGACACAGTATTCCAGATAAGGCGTGAATAAGGAATAGTAGTGGGGGATAAGTACGTCACGGGATCTATGTTTCTCTTAATGCATCCCAGAATTGTATTTGCCGTTTGTGCTGCTACATCATACTGTTTACTGATCGTCAACAACTTTTCTGAGTGACTATCTAAACTATAGTTACTCCATGTATAGGTACCTTTACTTTTATTCCATGCACTGTGGATGCTTACTAAACATACTCAATAAAAGACATGAATTCTATGACCATTAGGGTACTATTGTACAGCACTGTTAATGCTAGAGATTTAGAGCTATTTGTCAGACTGCACCTGCACTTGTAAATTCAGCCCAGCAATTGTCTGTAAACCAAGAGTGCTAGCTCCCTTTGGCTGTTATTAGTATAGTTAGCTCACATTTGTGTATATTTGTGATTTAGATAACATTTTATTAGCAATCAATGCAGAAAAATAAATTTTTGACAGCTAAGCTGTCTCCCTCTACCCAATGGCATATACGCCGAGCCCCTCACATGGTAACGTATGTTGGCCGGCTGTGAAAACGCCAGCCGATATATGCTCGTTTGAATAAGCCCTGAGAGGGATATTTTTTTTTTTTACTTGTCCATAAATCCCATGATGCATCCTCAAAGTCTTAGCTAAGGTTATACAATTTTGCTTCGTAGGGGGACTGTTTAGCTATCACCTAAATAAGAAGGATGAGCTGTGATCTCCTCTCTTATAAATGTGTGACAGGCGATGTGTGATCATCATCAGTAACTGTGATAGGAATATCTGTATCCTCCTGTAAGCTGTTTTTTTGTAAATCCATGTAACAGCATAGGACAGACTGAGGAACTGACTAGAAAATGAATACATAACCCACAAGTAAAGAATTATTTAAAAAATCATCACTGGAGTGGCTATTAAAAAAGCTATTGAAGGAGCAAGTAGATTGTGGCGCAGAACTTTTTCCTAACTCAGTAAATCTTAAATTTTGTTAAATTTTGCTAATCTGCATTTTTTAACATTTTATGCTTATTTTAGGCCTACTAGACAATTTGACTATGTGATTTCCTTATTGCAGTGTATTATGCCTGTCAGCATATACTCTAGGATGGTAGCCTTGTGGGCCATTTTTAGGCCCCAGTATGTATAATATTTCCTGTAATTACATTTTAGGGGCGATGGAGTGATGGAGTAAGCCCCCTCTCTCCATAAACCACCTATCTGTTGAAATCAGCAGTTGACTTTAATTCCAGCCGTTGGATTACGAGCCTAGCAGTCAGTTACACCCAAAATCTCATGGTGATTGCGCAAGCAGTTCTACTGTGACAGTGTAATGACTATGGTGTACTGTTTTGTCATGTACTGTTTTGTTTATGTTAACAACCTCCGTCCCTTGACTTAATAGTACAAAAAATGTGCCAGAAAGATGTTAAACTCTAGTAGCGTAAGGGATCCTTTACACTGGCGAGAAAATTGGGCGATTTTCTTGCATTGCAAGAGACAGTGAAAATGCATGATTATGAAACCAATGAATTTCAATGATTTCATTCTCATTTGCAATATTTTCCCTCCTGTGATGCTTTGTGAAAACAAATTGCAGCATGTTCTCTCTTTTTGCAATATTGCTTATTGTCACCAATGGGGATGGCAGTAGCAGCGCCGGCCCCATTGAAAGCAATGGGAGAACATTGTGATCCCCTACTGCAGCTGTGACAGCTGCAGCAGGGGATTCCTCCAGTCAAATCCAGGGGTTTCAGCTTGCTTTCAATAGGAAGCAGCACTGGCCCCATTGAAAACAGTGACAGAACATCGTGATCCTCTGCCTCTGCTGCGGCAGGAGCGGCAGGGAATTCCTTTATTCCCATCGGGAGTCACTTTATCATTGAACACCCAGCCTCTGCTGCCACAGTGTTCAGTGATTAGGAGACTCCCCGCGGGGATGAAGAAATTCCCTGCCGCTGCTGTCACTGCAGAGCCAGAGGATCACAATGTTCTGTCATTGCTTTCAATGGGGTCGGCGCTGCTTGCGCCCCATTGAAAGCAATGGACTGAAGGGATTCTCTGCAGTGACACAAGGCTGTTTTCACATGAAAACAACTTGCATCCAGGGGTTCCACATGCATTGCGAGGGCAATATCGGGCCGTGAATCACAATTCAATATCGCTCTTCCCAGTGAGCAGAAGCCCTCAGGGTGGTTTGACACTGAGCATTTTTTTTAAATACTGCATTTTTTGTGGCATTTTAAACTTCATTTTTTCTGCATTTTCTTGTGTTAATAGATGTTACATACAAGTCTATTGTGAAATATAAAATGCAGAATAACATTTATTGTTTGTTTTGCTCAGTGGTATTTTTTCTTTTTCAAAAAATTCTGGCATTTTCACAAAAATGTATCCGTGGAACTTGAAAAACAGGAAACAAAATGTACGTTACAAATGTCAGAAAACCAAATATTGCTATGAAAAATGCGGAAAAATAAAGTGTGCAAAGGAGACCTAAGGGCGTTTTCCATATTCTTTTAAGTATATAAAAATGGTAGACATAAATGTTAGCAGAGTAAGCGCCTATTGAAATATGACTAATGTCAATAGGGTTGCACGGAGCTTTATATTTACGTCAGTGAAATGATTTCATAGTTTTTACTCTTTACCCTAGAGCTATCATCGTAAGAACAGACTGTTCTAGTCCTGATTTTGACCTTTCACAAGATATTGTGTACTATTTAGCTCAGCAATGTACTGTTCACATTTGATATTTATTAATGACCAAAAAATGTCTTTCTTGCTCATTAAACGTCTGGTGGTAGAATAATACCTTCTCCAAAGGTTATTTCGAAAAGGCTTAACCATTACTTTATATTATCTTTATTGCCATCCTCAACAGGAAATCATATTTACTGCTTAATGCTGATTTCTGTATTTAAAAAAAATTATGTAGTTTATAAGGTGCAAATGTAGTGAAGTTCCTTAAGTGGAACCAGTCAGCTCCTATGAGCTCCATAAACTAAAGTTATGAGCTCATAGGAGCGGGGGCCTTGAGTCCAGGGATGATTTTTATGTTCACTTGCCTCCTCGCTTTCCTGCTGTTTGCTTGCAAAGCTGAAAAGTTGCTGTTTGATGTATGTAACGGACCACTTGAGTGCAAACATATGCTGTTCTTCCATTATGACTGAAAGGACACTGTGTATGTGCTTACGTAGTCCACTGTATGCAGAGAGCGGATGCCTTGTGGGGACACAGCAGAATACAGGGAGGGAGGGGATTATAAAGATTGTGGTATCATGGGTGGTGCCATCACAATGCAGGATTTAGGATGCAGGGATTTAATCTTGCCAGTTTGAAAAAAAAGTGGGAAGATAGGTCCTGCCCCATATTAACACTACGTGCGAGAAAGAAAGGGCAAGTTCTATCTTTTTCCGTGCATAGTTATAACTCGTAAGAATCCCAATAGTGGAAATAAAACCATTGAAATTATTGGTTTGGTTTCATCCCATTTTGCAGTCATGATTTTCACAGGTGCATAACGGAACCAAAGCATGGCCATCTGTTTAAGCCCTCAGCCCAAGACAAAAGAACAAAGAAAAGTAAACAATGGAACTATGACAATTAAGCAATTGAACTTTACCATTAAATAACCTGACTGTGGCTAACTAGGTCCTAAGAATAATAGTTTGTGTACAATACGAAATAACAGTTATTCAATTCCTTGTGAGAAGTTGCAACCACAATCAGACAATATCAGTATTGTGTCAGAGAAATACAGAGTATGAATTATAATGTGCCGTTTCTTTAAAGGCTAACACTCTAAAACAGTACACCTTCACAATGTCTCTTTAAATAATACAGCCCATGAGCATGGTTGAAGTACCTGAAACTTCCAAATCCAGAACCGTGATATTAGCCATAACTCCTATAGCAGGCTTACTAATTACCAAACTGGGTTCCTTTCTAGTGTGCACACCTCGTGTTTGTGTTAAGGCTGACCTCACTTACAGTTCCATATGGTGGGAGTCGTCACTATTCCCAGTCTCTATGATCTTTGTCGCAGTCCAGTGGGTTCCACCAGATTGGGACTGTAGTGTGGCCACTCTCTCTCTCTCTCTCTCTCTCTCTCTCTCTCTCTGTTCCAGACAACAGGCATTCTTCGGTTCTTAAGCTTAGCACCCACCTTCCTCTCCAGACAGTCCCTACTGCTCACAGTCTCTGGTCTACTGCTCTTTTCTTGCTCTCTCACAGGTAACGGCTTTTCTGTCGACTATTGCACATCTCTTGGAAGCGTCCTTTAGCTCACTGACGCGATCCCTGTACTCTTCTGTGACACCGAAAAAAAATTGTTCTTCATGTAACCAAGGCTTCAGCCACCAGAAAAATCCCAGTGAGCATACTCAGTTCAATTTGGAGTGACCATTTTGATGCTCCATTCAAAAGCCCGGTACACCTTAGGCATGGCCACACCTTCGGTCCTTTCAGAGACAGGATTAACTCCTTAGGGGTAGGTCCCTTCCCAAACCCCACACCCAGAATCAGCGACTCCTCTGCTAATGAGCTCATGGCTTTAGTTTGTTGAGACTATAGGGGTGAACAGGTCCTATTGAAGTGCTGTCTTGTACACTCTTATTTCCCTTTATTTTGCAGGTGAGTCTTATTACCCGCAGGGTCTATCTGTGACTGCGCATGTCATGCCTATCTATGTATTACACAAATGTGTTAAAGAGGTTATAGGGGATAAGAACAGAATTGCTGCATTCTTGCAGAAACAACAGCAGTTTTGTCCACGTGTTGTCCCTGGTACAAGGGGCATAGCTAATGGGTAATGTACCCGGGTGCAAGAGTTCAACTTAGGGCTCCCCCAACATCACTTTACAGCTGTGTGTATCTTAAAAGATCCAGGGCACAAGCTACGAGACATAAGCTTTGCGCATATCACAAAAAAATTATATTTATATACCCCTACTAAGTAAACTCATACAGACTGCTACCCGGCCTCTTCCTTACAGACCACTGAACATACCGCCCATTTTCACAGACTGCTGTGGCCCTTTATGGTGCTGTCACACAGTGCAGAATTATTCTGCAAGACGCAACTAAGGCCTCATGTCCACGGGGAAAATCAGGCCCGCTCCGGATTCTCCATGGAGAATCCGTAGCTGGTCCCTCCTGCCCCGCGGACATGAGGCATAAAAATAAGAATAAACTTACCTCTCGCCCGCTCCAGATCTTCCCTTCGCCGTGGCGTCATCTTCTCTGCGTCGCAGCCGGATCTTCTTTCTTCGGCCCCGCGCATGCGCCGGCTCGAAGAAAAAAGATCCGGCCGTGACGGAGAGAAGATGGAGCCGCGGCGAAGGGAAGAACCGGAGCGGGTGAGTAAATTCCAATTTTTGTCTCCCGCGGATCTGGACGGCTTCCATAGGCTTCAATAGAAGAGACCCGCACGAAAATGGAGCATGGTCCAGATTTTTTCATGCTCCATTTTTTTAAAAATCACTTTTATTGACCATCCGCGGGTATTTATCTACCCGCGGGTGGTCAATGCATCCCTATGGGATGCGGATCCGCGGGCAGGAGAAGAGTTAAAATCCACTGCGGATTTTAATTCTTCTTTTGCCCGTGGACATGAGGCCTTAAGGTACAGAAAATTCTGCACCTAATTTTACATGTATACTGGCAGGCTATGGAGCAGAGATCTGCAGCACTAGATTAAGCTGCTTCTTTAGCAACATCTTTTGGAATAATTCCTGCACTGTAGGGAGAGGTGTAACTTGAAGCTTCTGGGATGAAGGAATTCCCTGCCACTCGTGCCGCAGCAGAGGCAGAGGATCACAATGTTCTGTCAATGCTTTCAATGGGGCCAGCACTGCTTCCTATTGAAAGCAAGGTGAAACCCCTGGATTTGACTGAAGGAATCCCCTGCTGCAGCTGTCACAGCTGCAGTAGGGGATCACAATGTTCTCTCATTGCTTTCAATGGGGCCGGCGCTGCTACTGCCATCCCCATTGGTGACAATAAGCAATATTGCAAAAAGAGAGAACATGATGCAATTTTTTTTTCACAAAGCATCACAGGAGTGAAAACATTGCAAATGAGAATGAAATCATTGAAATTTATTGGTTTCATAATCATGCATTTTCACTCTCTCTTGCAATTCAAGAAGATCGCCCGATTTTCTCGCCAGTGTGCAGGTTCCCTTATGCTACTAGAGTTTAACATCTTCCTGCCAAATTTTTTGTACTATTATGTCAAGGGACAGAGGCTGTTAACATAAACTGAAGAAACAGTACACCATAGTCATTACACTGTCACAGTAGATCTGCTTGCACAATGCAAAACCTGTAACAGGGCCCCCAACTATAATGCTTTATTCATAGTACTGGGCTTCCTATATGGGGAACAGATGCCTTATGGGCCCCCTAAGGCTCCTGGGCCCGGGTGCAACCACATCCCCTATAGTTATGCCAGTGACTGTAGGAAAGCATCCTTATGGTTCTGCCCCCTTCCAGTCACACAGAAGGACTCTCATGGTCCCGCTGCTTATCACATAGGGACGGCCATGAAAGGGCATCGTATTTGTTAGACAAGATGCCACTTATGATTCTCCCACTAACCTGTCTCGTCGCACATGATGGCCCTTCTGATTCTGCACTCCTGCATTTGTCACACAGAATGCCCTATAGGGAAAGTTCACACATAACAAAAATAGTGCGGATTTTATGCAGTGGAAAATCTGTATCGTTTCAGCATCAAATCCACAGATTTTGATGTAGATCCACAGCAGACTTCACTCCTTCTGTTGAAATAGTGGAATCATTTGCCGGTCCAAAGCAAAATTTTGTGTCAAAAGTTGTACGGATTTTGCTGCTGATTTCCTGCTGCAGAAAATCTGCACCATTTCTGCTGCATGTGAACATACCCTTATAGCTCTTTTCCTCCCAATTTTATACGATGCCCCTGACAATTCTCCTCCTCCCCTGTCATCACCCAGCACACCCTTTATAGTCTCCCCTCATACCACACAAGCTACTTCTTCCAGGTTTTCCAGTCTCCTTGTAACTCAGAATTTTAATTTTGCCCCCCACTTCTCATAACACGTCATGGTGCTCTCCCCTTCCCTTCTGTATCACACTGTTTCTCTCAGATAGTATTAGTTACTACTTACACTGTCTGTTGCATTGCCTCTGCAGTGCCTAGCATCGGGGAAGCATCTTCTCTTTCTGTGTGGCTCAGTGATTTGAGTTCTGCACCGTGATTGGTCCTGTGGCGCTGCACTCCCAAGTCATTGCAAGACACCGACCATCGTGAATGTGAAAGACAAATGTCTCATTGACCACACTGTTTAACGCTATGAGCTGGTCCCTTGGTGATACTCAGCACTTCCTCCCAGGCACAACTCAGCCTCATCCCCTTTCTTGATTTCTTCCACTCGAAACATTAGAGGGGAGGAAGTGCTGACTATCACCAAGTAGGAGAAACTACCGGCGCCATGCGGAGGCCCTTCTCACAGCATTAAACCACATGGACAGTGAGCATGAGTATGCCAAGGAGGGCCTCTGGGCCCCCCTTGCTTAGGGGCCGGATCGCACATGCGACCCCTGCAAACCCTATAGCTATGCCACTGCCTGGTATTGCAGATCAATCCTATTTATTTCAATAGAATTACATGTTGCAATGCCAGTCCCAGCCTATGATTAACAGTGGTATCTCTTCTGGAAGACAACAGCTACGCTTTTTTTATCTCATACAACTGCTATCAATAATATTTCTAAGCTGCATTAGTAGGATAAAAGAAATATATTCATAAATATCAATAAAAGAGTTAAATGGGTTATACTAATAAGGTACTCGTAGACATGTTTGCTTGAGTTTTCCACTGTTATACTCCTTTGCAAAGCCGTACTAACACACTAATGGCTCTTTTTGAGACTTATATCAATTTCACAGAGCACAAAACAGCCCAGGCCAAGCAATCAAATTGCACTGAGCCCAGTGTCACCAGCATTTATGTTGCCTGCTGATGCATTAGAACATAATAATCCTCTGGCAATGAAATACTGAACCCCTCATCTCTCCAGAAACATACAGTTACCTGCGCTTTCTTGTCAGTCCTAATGTATTTAATGATTTTATTCTATAGAGTGCAAGAGGGACTCTGCAGCAGAGCTGCCAGCAGTTTGTGAAAAAATAAGATACCTAAGGCAAAAGTGTTATTTTTATACTTGTTTGTCACTCAATAAATCTAAATTTGGCTTAATACAATTTTAAATTAAAAGCAATGCTACATTTATTACATGACATACAAGAAAATAAATGTATTTTGTTGAAATAATAGATCTGCACAAAATGCAGATATATTTCATCATCCTCTTATTGAAACAACATATATTTATTGTCAATGTAAATGCAAAATTACTAACATCTACTGGTATGCAGTACTTATGAAAGGCCTAGTATAAGGGCAAAAGCACATTGGGCATGTGGCTAATACACTTGCTGCTATGGAGCGTTATATATGCATGAATCGGGTTTTGTTTGCTTTATTTCAAACTATTGCTAGTGCGCTTGAGTTTGAAAAAAAAAAAGTGGGACGATAAATCCTGCCAATGGCGTAACTATAGGGGATGCAGGGGATGCGGTTGCACCCAGGCCCTGGAGCCTTAGGGGGCTCATAAAGCCTTTCTTCTCCATACACGGGGCCTAGTAGTATGAATAAAGCATTATAGTTGGGGGCCCTGTTACAGGTTTTGCATTGGGGCCCAGAAGCTTCAAGTTACTTTTGTATTCTCGATAAAGGATTGGTCAGTGCTATTTTTTTTACATGTTGAACAACCAGCAAACAGATAGGATCTTCAAAATAAAGAGAAATTCTACAATCACTTGCATGAGAGCTTCTTGTCTCAAAAGCAGTCCAAAGATACGCCAACCCTAGAGTGACAAGATGAGTGAGGTCTATGATAAATCTGTGTAGCTTTGTTGAAAGCACTCAAACTGTCCCTGTATCCACAATGACTGAGGAACAAAATCCTAAGACTGCCCAGGAAACTAGCAAGAGCCAACAAGCAGGAAACTTGTTGGCTCTTGGCCTTCTCCCTCTGGTTTGTTTGGAATTCCAGTGCCTGCCTGTGTTGCATTTGGTTAGGTCATGTGATGCAGGTGCTGTCAATATGCAAGATTGAGGACACATTTGGTGACATCAGCAAGATGGCCTGGTTGCTGATTGGCTACACCTCTGCAGCAGGCATTCTGGAAAATTATTTTTTCCTGAAAAAATTGGTTCTGATTAACCCAACTTGAATTTGCAAAATAAGGCACGATTTCATCACGCTGCCGATCAAGATGAGAAACGCTACTGAAATCCGAGTCAAAATTCTAAGCATGTTTTTTTCTGAAATGCAGCAGATTTTAATAATAAAACATACACTCTGTCATGTTCAAACAAGATGCGATGGATCTGTAACCTGAAATACTAACACAAATGCACACCAAACAGTGATAAACAATAAAGACACCCACAACAAGGGAAACACTGTCCCTAAAGAACCTATCAAGGGAAGGGGCCTGCCTATAGGTAACCTGCCCTGAGAAGGGTGAGCCTGACCATGTATCTGAGCCACTAGCTGAACCTATGTGGGGTAGGAAAATATCACAGCAAACAAGATGCAACAGATAATAACTGCTGTACTTATCTTTGCAAAGACTCAGGTAAACAGGGGAACCAGATCCAAGCTCTGGTTTCCTCCACAGCCAGAGGAAGAGTGAAAATAAACTGCACTGAAACCAAGCACCAGGCCAGGTTAAATGGTCTTGACAAATTACCCATAGGAGAGGCCAAACATGTCTCACCTTATACCACCCCCACCAGAGCCAGAAGATAAAGAAACACATGCAAGACCTATACCAGATTATTTGATTATTTAGAAAGGAAACTATCCCAGAACCGTCGCAACATATGCACAAATATGTCTTGGGTTCATGCTGGCTGTGATTCATGACAGGTTCCCTTTAAATTAAAAGTTCTATAATTTCATACTACATGAAACAGGGGGGCAGCATGGTGTCTTCGTGTTTAGCACTGTTGCCTTGCTGTGCTGGATTCCTAAGATAAAATCTGACTGAGGACATCTGCAGGAATTTCATAGGCTCTCTCCATGTTTGTAGGGGTTTCCTCCAACACTCCCAAAACATACAGTTAGGTGAAAACAGATTGTGAGCCCCAATGGGTACAGAACACAAAATCAAGTAATGTAAACTGTGTAACATGCATACACTACAAAAATAATGGTGCTTATTATTATTATGTCTTAAAGTTTTCTTAAAGTGGGGTAAAAATGACAATGATTACTACTAGAGATGAGCGAGCATACTCGTCCGAGCTTGATGCTCGTTCAAGTATTAGGGTGCTCGAGATGCTCGTTACTCGAGACGAGCACCACGCGGCACTCGTCTCGATTAAACGAGCACTGACCATTCAATTCAATGGAGCCGGCAATATAGCCGGCTCCATAGAAAGCAATGGGCTGCCGGCGATCGCGGGATGAATTGTCGGGAAGGGCTTAAATATATAAGCCCTTCCCTGCAATTCATCCAGAAATGTGTAAAAATAAAAAAAATATATACTCACCTGGTCCCGGCAGAATGATGTTAGCCCATTGAATTCAATGGAGCCAGCAATACAGATAAATATATAAGCCCTTCCCTGCAATTCATCCAGAAATGTGTAAAAATAAAAAAAATATATATACTCACCTTGTCCCGGCAGACGGAGTTCAGCGCGGCCGGCCTGCTGTGGGTGTGAAGGGGGTGTGAGTCAGACCTGCCCCTGATTGGCTCAGCGCTGAGCCAATCAGAGGCAGGTCTCACTCACACCCATTCATGAATTCATGAATGGGTGAGTGAGTGCTGCCTCTGATTGGCTCAGGGGCAGCTCTCAGTTGAATGACATTCAGCTGAATGACATTCAGCTGAGAGCTGCCCCTGAGCCAATCAGAGGCAGCACTCACTCACCCATTCATGAATTCATGAATGGGTGTGAGTGAGACCTGCCTCTGATTGGCTCAGCGCTGAGCCAATCAGGGGCAGGTCTGACTCACACCCCCTTCACACCCACTGCAGGCCGGCCGCGCTGAACTCCGTCTGCCGGGACCAGGTGAGTATATATATATTTTTTTTATTTTTACACATTTCTGGATGAATTGCAGGGAAGGGCTTATATATTTAAGCCCTTCCCGACAATTCATCCCACACTCGCCCGCAGCGCATTGCTTTCAATGAAGCCGGCTGTATTGCCGGCTCCATTGAATTCAATGGGCTAACATCGTTCTGCCGGGACAAGGTGAGTATATATTTTTTTTATTTTTACACATTTCTGGATGAATTGCAGGGAAGGGCTTATATATTTAAGCCCTTTCCGACAATTCATCACGCGATCGCCGGCAGCCCATTGCTTTCTATGGAGCCGGCTGTATTGCCAGCTCCATTGAATTCAATGGGCTAACATCATTCTTCTCTGCCACAGCTGTTACAGCTGTGGCAGAGGAGAACGATCTTTACACTGACAGTGCGGGGGGGTCTCACTCTTGCCACTATTGTGGCTTAATAGTGGGACCTGGGAACTTGAGATGCAGCCCAACATGTAGCCCTTCGCCTGCCCTATCCGTTTCTGTGTCGTTCCCATCACTTTCTTGAATTTCCCAGGTTTTCACAAATGAAAACCTTAGCGAGCATCGGTGATATACAAAAATGCTCGAGTCACCCATTGACTTCAATGGGGTTCGTTACTTGAAACGTACTCTCGAGCATCACTGAAAGTTCGACTCGAGTAACGAGCACTCGAGCATTTTGGTGCTCGCTCATCTCTAATTACTACGCTATAATACTCTACATTGAATGCGGAAGTTTAGCCATTAAAAAAGGGTTTTACAGAATGGGGGAAACTTGGATGAACAGCTCCTACTTTTTCACTTAATTAAATAGGTTATAGAAGATAACAAGCATGGACTCTTTGTTGTTAACTGGTTTAACTTTATACCTTTCCAATCCAATTTTGGATTCAGGGTTTCCCAAAAGGCTTTCTCTTTTTGCTGTTATACAACGGTGCCATCTGCTGGCTAAAGCCAGTGTGTTTTCACCAGAGAGGCTCCAACAGCAGAGTGGCTGGCAATAGACAGTAAGAATACCCTGTTGGATGTCTTCTGACATTGGTGTTGTACAAGCTTCAATTAGAATGTAGGAGGACGTCAGACAGTGGATTGGAAAGGGTTAAAACTTCTTTGTTTTACGTCTTTTTTACTTTCATTTTGGTTCAATGGCAAACTATTTTGCAATCTATATCTGTACTCGATTTTTATATCTGCAGACTTTGTATAATTACTATATACTGGCATTTAACATGTAAGGCTATATACATTGATTTTCTTGATAAGACTTTTTTTGAAAAATCCAGTAAAATTATTGGAATAAACAAAATGGGTTTCCTAAATGAGAAAATGTCTTTAAGTGCCAGCAGGAATATTTTGCTAGTTGATTTTTGTGTTGGCTTTTATCTTGCTACATTTCTGATTCCAAACTTTCACCTTACAGTTCTTGCCTTTTTGTAGCTTGTTCTTGAGGATACTGCTTACTGTCATATCTATCTTGTTTTTATCTGTCACCAATAGTTCATACTTACTTTGGATATACTGGTCCTGTCTTTCTGTCAACTTTGACATCATGGTTGCATTACATTATTTTAAAGCATACCTAACTTTTCAGATGAGCTTCCAGAATAACCTGCCATGTGTATATAAGGAATAATATATCGAGCCATTATATGACTTTTAGTCTGTATTTTCCTACTTTTTCCCTCTGCAGGGTGTACATCTGATTCTCAATCCTCCCAGAACTGGTGGGGGAGCCTGGCTTTCATAATTTGTTCTATAGACTGTACACATAGAATGCAGTTTCTGGTCTCTAAATGTCTGTAGCACACATACAGACATAAGATTATCATCAAGGTCAGTGTACAGCAAGAATGAGCAGTGGCTGAGTAGCTAAGACACAGTGAACAGTGACTTACTCTGAGCTTACAGACAGTGTCTGTGTGTGTCTCTTGTTCTCTTCCCCATTTTCTATTCTGTTCTGTTCTCTATACAGTTCACTGAGTACCACAACTCATCCTACTTCTCAGCATATCACCTGTCACTCATTTGAGAGCAGACAGTGAAGAGCAAGCTAGGAGGAACAAGGACCCCTGATGGCTAGCATTGTAGAGTAATTTTTGGCATAAAACATCTATTTAGGTCTAAAAAAAATAAATAGCAGTTTTGCTGGTTATCACACTGGCTATCATATGAGCACAAAGTGTTTGAAAAGTTAATATCTAGAGATGAGCGGGCACCAAAATGCTCGCGTGCTCGTTACTCGGGACGAAATTTTCGCGATGCTCGAGGGTTCGTTTCGAGTAACAAACCCTATTGAAGTCAATGGGCGACCCGAGCATTTCTGTATATTGCCGATGCTCGCTAAGGTTTCCATGTGTGAAAATCTGGGAAATTCAAGAAAGTGATGGGAACGACAGAGCAACGGATAGGGCGGGCGAGGGGCTACATGTTGGGCTGCATCTCAAATTCCCAGGTCCCACTATTAAGCCACAATAGAGGCAAGAGTGACCCCCCCTCCCAACAATTTTTACTTCTGAAAAGCCCTCATTAGCAATGCATACCTTAGCTAAGCACCACACTACCTCCAACAAAGCACAATCACTGCCTGCATGACACTCCGCTGCCACTTCTCCTGGGTTACATGCTGCCCAACCCCCCCCCCCCCCCCCGCGCACGACCCGGTGTCCACAGCGCACACCAAAGTGTCCCTGCGCAGACTTCAGTTGCCCTCATGCCACACCACCCTCATGTCTATTTATAAGTGCGTCTGCCATGAGGAGGAACCGCAGGCACACACTGCAGAGGGTTGGCACGGCTAGGCAGCGACCCTCTTTAAAAGGGGCGGGGCGATAGCCCACAATGCTGTACAGAAGCAATGAGAAATATAATCCTGTGCGACCGCCATCAGGAGCTGCACACGTGGGCATAGCAATGGGGAACCTATGTGCCACACACTATTCATTCTGTCAAGGTGTCTGCATGCCCCAGTCAGACCGCGGTTTTTTATAAATAGTCACAGGCAGGTACAACTCCGCAATGGGAATTCCGTGTGCACCCACAGCATGGGTGGCTCCCTGGAACCCACCGGCTGTACATAAATGTATCCCATTGCAGTGCCCTGGACAGCAGAGCTAACGTCAGATTAAATGCAGGTGGGCTTCGGCCCACACTGCATGCCCCAGTCAGACTGGGGTTCTTTATAAGTAGACACAGGCAGGTACAACTCCCTATTGTGAAGTCCGTGTGGACCGACAGCATGGGAGGGTCCCAGGAAGCCACCGGCAGTACATAAATAAATCCCATTGCATTGCCCAGCACAGCTGAGGTAATGTCATGTTTAATGCAGGTGGGCTTCGGCCCACACTGCATGCCCCAGTCAGACTGGGGTTCTTTAGAAGTGGACACATGCAGTTACAACTCCGTGTGGACCGACAGCATGGGTGGGTGCCAGGAAGCCACCGGCGGTACATAAATATATCCCATTGCAGTGCCCAGCACAGCTGATGTAACGTCAGCTTTAATGCAGGTGGGCAAAAAATTAATTGGATTACACTGTAGGCGAGGGCCCCAAAAAATTGGTGTACCAACAGTAGTAATATACTTCAGAAAATTTGCCCATGCCCAACCAAGAGGGCAGGTGAAACCCATTAATCGCTTTGGTTAATGTGGCTTAATTTGTAACTAGGCTTGGAGGCAGCCCAGTTAAAATAAAAATTGGTTCAGGTGCAAGTTTCAACGCTTTAATGAGCATTGAAACGTATAAAAATTGTTTACAAAAATTATATGACTGAGCCTTGTGGGCCTAAGAAAAATTGCCCGTTCGGCGTGATTACGTCAGGTTTCAGGAGGAGGAGCAGGAGGAGGAGGATGAATATTATACACAGATTGATGAAGCTAAAATGTCCACGTTTTTGATGGTGATAGAGAACAATGCTTCCATCCGCGGGTGCAGCCTACGTATTGTTTAGGTATCGCTGCTGTCCGCTGGTGGAGAAGAGACGTCTGGGGAAATCCAGGCTTTGTTCATCTTGATGAGTGTAAGCCTGTCGGCACTGTCGGTTGACAGGCGGGTACGCTTATCTGTGATGATTCCCCCAGCCGCACTAAACACCCTCTCTGACAAGACGCTAGCCGCAGGACAAGCAAGCGCCTCCAGGGCATACAGTGCGAGTTCAGGCCACGTGTCCAGCTTCGACACCCAGTAGTTGTAGGGGGCAGAGGCGTCACGGAGGACGGTCGTGCGATCGCTACGTACTCCCTCACCATCCTTTTACAGTCCTCCCGCCGACTCAGCCTTGACTGGGGAGCGGTGACACAGCCTTGCTGGAGAGCCAGAAAGCTGTCAAAGGCCTTAGAGAGTGTTCCCCTGCCTGTGCTGTACATGCTGCCTGATCTCTGCGCCTCTTCTGCTCCCTGGCCCTCGGAACTGCGCCTTCTGCCACTAGCGCTGTCGGATGGGAATTTTACCATCAGCTTGTCCGCCAGGGTCCTGTGGTATAGCATCACTCTGGAACCCCTTTCCTCTTCGGGTATGAGAGTGGAAAGGTTTTCCTTATACCGTGGGTCGAGCAGTGTGTACACCCAGTAATCCGTAGTGGCCAGAATGCGTGTAACGCGAGGGTCACGAGAAAGGCTTCCTAACATGAAGTCAGCCAGGTGTGCCAGGGTACCTGTACGCAACACATGGCTGTCCTCACTAGGAAGATCACTTTCAGGATCCTCCTCCTCCTCCTCCTCAGGCCATACACGCTGAAAGGATGACAGGCAAGCAGCATGGGTACCCTCGGCATTGGGCCAAGCTGTCTCTTCCCCCTCCTCCTCATCCTCCTCATGCTCCTCCTCCTCCTCCTCAACGCGCTGAGATATAGACAGGAGGGTGCTCTGACTATCCAGCGGCATACTCTCTCCCCCCGCCTCTGTTTCCGAGTGCAAAGCGTCTGCCTTTATGCTTTGCAGGGAACTTCTCAAGAGGCATAGCAGAGGAATGGTGACGCTAATGATTGCAGCATCTCCGCTCACCATCTGGGTAGACTCCTCAAAGTTTCCAAGGACCTGGCAGATGTCTGCCAACCAGGCCCACTCTTCTGTAAAGAATTGAGGAGGCTGACTCCCACTGCGCCGCCCATGTTGGAGTTGGTATTCCACTATAGCTCTACGCTGCTCATAGAGCCTGGCCAACATGTGGAGTGTAGAGTTCCACCGTGTGGGCACGTCGCACAGCAGTCGTTGCACTGGCAGATGAAACCGATGTTGCAGTGTCCGCAGGGTGGCAGCGTCCGTGTGGGACTTGCGGAAATGTGCGCAGAGCCGGCGCACCTTTCCGAGCAGGTCTGACAAGCGTGGGTAGCTTTTCAGAAAGCGCTGAACCACCAAATTAAAGACGTGGACCAGGCATGGCACGTGCGTGAGGCTGCCGAGCTGCAGAGCCGCCACCAGGTTACGGCCATGGTCACACACGACCATGCCCGTTGGAGGCTCAGCGGCGCAAGCCAGCGGTCGGTCTGCTCTGTCAGACCCTGCAGCAGTTCGTGGGCCGTGTGCCTCTTCTCTCCTAAGCTGAGTAGTTTCAGCACGGCCTGCTGACGCTTGCCCACCGCTGTGCTGCCGTGCCGCGCAACACCGACTGCTGGCGACGTGCTGCTGCTGACACATCCGGATTGCAAGACAGAGGTTGCGTAGGAGGAGGTGGGTGGTTTAGTGGAGGAAGCATATACCGCCGCAGATACCACCACCGAGCTGGGGCCCGCAATTCTGGGGGTGGGTAGGACGTGAGCGGTCCCAGGCTCTGACTCTGTCCCAGCCTCCGCTAAATTCACCCAATGTGCCGTCAGGGAGATATAGTGGCCCTGCCCACCTGTGCATGTCCACGTGTCCGTTGTTAAGTTGACCTTGGCAGTAACTGCGTTGGTGAGGGCATGTACAATGTTACGGGAGACGTGGTCGTGCAGGGCTGGGACGACACATCGGGAAAAGTAGTGGCGACTGGGAACTGAGTAGCGCGGGGCCGCCGCCGCCATCATACTTTTGAAAGCCTCCGTTTCCACAACCCTATACGGCAGCATCTCCAGGCTGATCAATTTGGCTATGTGCACGTTTAACGCTTGAGCGTGCGGGTGCGTGGCGGCGTACTTGCGCTTGCGCTCAAACACTTGCGCTAGCGACGGCTGGACGGTGCGCTGAGAGACATTGGTGGATGGGGCCGAGGACAGCGGAGGTGAGGGTGTGGGTGCAGGCCAGGAGACGGTAGTGCCTGTGTCCTGAGAGGGGGGTTGGATCTCAGTGGCAGGATGGGGCATAGGGGGAGAGGCAGCGGTGCAAACCGGAGGCGGTAAACGGCCTTCGTCCCACCTTGTGGGGTGCTTGGCCATCATATGTCTGCGCATGCTGGTGGTGGTGGCTCCCCGGCTGATCTTGGCGCGACAAAGGTTGCACACCACTGTTCGTCGGTCGTCTGCACTCTCAGTGAAAAACTGCCAGACCTTTGAGCACCTTGGCCTCTGCAGGGTGGCATGGCGCGAGGGGGCGCTTTGGGAAACAGTTGGTGGATTATTCGGTCTGGCCCTGCCTCTACCCCTGGCCACCGCACTGCCTCTTCCAACGTGCCCTGCTGCTGCACTTGCCTCCCCCTCTGAAGTCCTGACCTCAGTAGGCGTAGCAAACCAGGTGGGGTCAGTCACCTCATCGTCCTGCTGCTCTTCCTCCGAATCCTCTGTGCGCTCCTCCCTTGGACTTACTCCAATTACTACTACCTGAGTGATAGACAACTGTGTCTCATCGTCATCGTCCTCCTCACCCACTGAAAGCTCTTGAGACAGTTGCCGGAAGTCCCCAGCCTCATCCCCCGGACCCCGGGAACTTTCCAAAGGTTGGGCATCGGTCACGACAAACTCCTCCGGTGGGAGAGGATTCAGAACCATTGCTGCCCATTCTGGGCAGGGGCCCGAGAACAGTTCCTGGGAGTCTGCCTGCTCCTCAGAATGTGTCATTGTAATGGAGTGAGGAGGCTGGGAGGAAGGAGGAGCAGCAGCCAGAGGATTCAGAGTTGCAGCAGTGGACGGCGCAGAACTCTGAGTGGTCGAAGAGATTGCTGGATGCACTTTCTGCCATCCACGACAGGACCTGCTCACACTGCTCATTTTCTAATAAAGGTCTACCCCGTGGACCCATTAATTGTGAGATGAATGTGGGGACGCCAGAAACGTGCCTCTCTCCTAATTCCGCAGCAGTCGGCTGTGATACACCTGGATCAGGAGCTCGGCCTGTGCCCACACCCTGACTTGGTCCTCCGCGTCCTCGCCCACGTCCACGTCCTCCAGGCCTACCCCTACCCCTCAGCATGCTGTATTACCAGTAGTGCAGAAACAGAACGCTGTAATTAAATGTGCCGCTTATTGGCCTGTGGTTGGAGGCTGACTTCGCTTACGGAACGCACAGCAGAGGCAGGAAAGAATTTTGCGCAAGCCTGCTGTAACACTTAGCTGGCTGCGTATGAATTAGGAAAACTACCCCCAGCAGAGACGCAGTACAGTCAGGACGGTCACAGGCAGCCCAAATAGATTTTTTTTCCCAAATTTTTTTGGAAAAGCCCTCTGCTTATATAGACTGTATATGTCTTTCACTGTCCCTGCCTCACCACCACTATTGGCCCTGGACTATGTAAAATTACTGCAGACTGTTTCACTCTGGACAGGATGACAGCGGTGATGTAAGAGGCAACGCAGAGCCAGGAAAGAATTTTGCGCAAGCCTGCTGTAACACTTAGCTGGCTGCGTATGAATTAGGACAACTACCCCCAGCAGAGACGCAGTACAGTCAGGACGGTCACAGGCAGCCCAAATAGATTTTTTTTCCCAAATTTTTTTGGAAAAGCCCACTGCCTATATAGACTGTATATCTCTTTCACTGTCCCTGCCTCACCACCACTACTGGCCCTGGACTATGTAAAATTACTGCAGGACGCAATGCTCTGGACGCAATGCTCTGCACGGCCGATATACAAAAAAAAAAAAAAATGTGCAACACTGCAAAAAGCAGCCTCAACAGTACTGCACACGGTCAGATGTGGCCCTAAGAAGGACCGTTGGGGTTCTTGAAGCCTAAAATCAATCCTAACACTCTCCCTATAGCAGCTCCGGCATCAGCAGCACTTTCCCTGATCTCTGTCAGAATGCATCTGTGGCGAGCCGCGGGAGGGGCCGATTTATATACTCAGGTGACACCTGATCTCCCCAGCCACTCACTGCAGGGGGTGGTATAGGGCTTGAACATCACAGGAGGAAGTTGTAATGTCTTCCCTGTCTTTCTATTGGCCAGAAAAGCGCGCTAACGTCTCAGAGATGAAAGTGAAAGTAACTCGAACATCGCGTGGTACTCGCCTCTAGTAACGAGCATCTCGAACACGCTAATACTCAAACGAGTATCAAGCTCGGACGAGTACGTTCGCTCATCTCTATTAATATCCATTTAAATAAGAAAATACATTTTAGTGTATGTCATTATTGATACAATGTCTTAAGTATTAAATATATTATGACTTTTGTGTTTGGATTTTTCGTCATGTGTTTTCACTCATGGGGTGACATTTATAAAGCCTTTTATGCCAGCTTTGATATAAAAAAGGTCAACATTTTTGTACAAGTGGGGCCTTGTGCAAAAAGGTATGAATTGTAGTTGTTTTCATCACCAGGTGTGCTTTTTCTGCAGGGTCTGTGGCTGCCAGAAACAAGCAAAAATTTGATCTGGCTTACATTTCTGCTTTGGTGCATGGAGAAGCCGAGATGCACCTAATACATGAAATGCCATGCATTAGGTGCATCATGCAGCCAGAAAAAAATATTATTAATAATAATCTTTATTTGTATAGCGCCAACTTATTCCGCAGCGCTTTCAGGCATTTGATAAATGCAAAACAATACAACAATTACAATATGAGGTACATTCGATTTGACACAAATGGGTTGGAGGTGGTACAGGAGGTGCAAGGGAAGGGGTGGGGGGGAAGCATGCCATTGGGAACACAGGCAATAGGGGATTTTATGTGGAGATCAATTATTAGAAGGCAAACGGGGTGGGGCGCCATAGACTAGGTCAGGAGATTTGGTATGCTTCCCTGAAGAGGTGCGTTTTTAAGGCACGTCTGAAATTTCGTGCATCGGGAATTGTCCGGATGCCTTGGGGTAGAGCGTTCCAGAGGATGGGTGCTGCTCTGGTGAAGTCCTGTAGGTGAGCATGTAAGGTTCGTATTACAAGGGTGTTTAGTCTGAGTGTGTTAGCTGATCGGAGTGAGCGGGCTGGGTGGTGTACTGACAGGAGGGAGGCGATGTATGCTGGCGCAGCGCCTCGCAGAGCTTTATTAAGAGCAACATTAATATTATGTGAATTCCAATTTAAAAAAAAAATCTTTTGTATGCTGTTGGATTGAGATGATCGATTAACTACACATTTCTATTCATTTCTGGTAAAGGACAGCATTTTTGAATACATTAGTGACTACATTAGATATATAGGTTGAAAGAATTTTCTGTTATATACACCGAACACAGAGCCCAAACATATTAAACCTAACTTTATCTGTAAGACATAAAAGATTGCAATTATTTAAATTTGCAGTGGGGCGGACAAACCATTTTAACAAAATTTACATAACTCAATAACCTCACCAACTCTGGTAAACAAATATTTAAAGCATTTTACAGAATTGAACAAGTTCCTAAAATATCTAATTTCATTGTATAATGCCTAAATTCAATATAAATAATCTTTAGAAGGTCTATCAGTAACGGAGAACATCATACAGTGATGCTTTTCAAAAATTCAATGGTTTGTTTCTCCCTCATTTATGTCAGGAAATGCTGTTGCTAAATGTTGAAAAATCATTGAAGTGAATTGATGTTGCACATCGATCATGGAAGTAACACTTGAGTGGATAGTGCCTATAAACCTCTAACCCCCTGTGCAGAGAACATCTCCAAGACGTGCTATTTCTTTTCAGCTCTCTATGAGTCCTGTTCATTAAACCACTCAGTGATCTTGAAAGCAGGTGTTTTTATCTGAAAGTCACAATGTGTCTGCATTCAGTAAATGTTTTCATCCTCAATCGCTGGCTGGTAATGTGTTTTTTTTATAAAGATGATGTTAACGCTGACAGGTAATTTGTGAGGAGTATCTGTAATGACGAAATAATTGTGCATTAAAATATTATCCATGGAAGAGAAGTAGTTCTCTGTATTAAAAGGGATGCATTTGTCAGATCTACCAGCAAAGTGGTATATGGAATTCATTTTACTCTCACCAATATATTGTATGGCCTTCATTAGAATGGCTGTCTACTCATTGAATTAACTACTCCAACATATGCTTTTGCAACATTAATGGCTGTAGATGCTTAAACTAGCTCTATTTTTATGTTAAAATAGCTTAAATGGGTTTTGAGGTACTGAAAAGAAAATCTAATGGGTGGGTAATCTTAGCATTTAATTTGGTGCGAATTGTGGGGAAATTTGAGGCCATATCTGAGCTCCAACCCATGTAAAGATATAAGAGCTGTTATCAGCACCTGGCAAAGTCAGGTAGATGCCTGGGCCTACTGTATGTAGGTGGTCCACTCAGGCCCAGAATGCTGTAGCTATTGGGGTTGCAGCAGTCACACTTAGGACCAGGCCCCTAAATCAGTGGGACCAAGGGCCACCTTTTCACAATAACAGGGCTGTCAAGACTCCTTCTAGCACTGTACAACTTCATTACAGCATTCCTCCTCACTTGTGCCCCTCTCTGCTCTGAAGAACAAAGTGATGAATAATACAGTTGTATAGTACTGGAAAGAGTCTTGGGTCCCAGCCTGGTAAGGGTTGTGGACAGTAGATTGAAGGGAACTTACTAGGGGAACAAATGGCACTATTACTTTATGGGGGTAAAGAAGGGACGCTATTACTTTGTGGGACCACAAAATAGACACTATTACTTTGTGAGAGTTCAACAAGGCACAATTTGTGAGAGTACAGAGGGCAATATTAATTTATGTAGGCTCGCACAGAAGACACTATTATCTTTTGGAGGTACAGTAGGGGCACTATTTTTGGAGACACAGAGACACTATTTCTTTGTGTTAACACACACAGAGGACACAGATGGAGGTCTACTATAGTGCGCGACAAAGAGTCAGATGGGGTGAAGTTTCTCTTTAGGGTGGAGACTTATAAGGCCATGCATGCTCCTCTGGGAAATGTATGCAAATGAAAGATGGAACAATGCTTCTATAGTGCCACCTATTAGAAGGCAGCACTCCTGCAAGTCAATATCAGACCTTTTAACAGACCTCGTAGCAATGACTGGGAATATGAGCTAAAATCAGAGTCTTCTCCAGAAGTAAAAGATAACCATATACAGACAGAATATTTCAGGATTTTAGTTCCACATCAGTGTACAGATAGATTGCAAGGCCTGTTAAAAGATCAAATATTGACTTGCAAGAATGCGGGCTTCTAATAGGTGGCGCTGTAGAAGCATTGTTTCATCTTCCACTTAACAGGCTGAACTAGATGGACATTGTCTTTATTCAGCCTAACATACTATGTTACTTTGCATACATTTGCATAGATATATAAGTATTTTTGGGATCAGTCTAGCTTTGCAGGTCATTCTAATTCAAATGAATGGAGCTGCACTACAATAACAAAAACAGTCTATGGACAGATATAGCGAAGTTTCTGGAAAAAGAGCAGATCCTTAATTCTAGTTCTGGATAGACCCCTTTAGGTTAGGGCCCTTTTAAAAGAGGTGAACTGGGATCATTGTGAATGATGGATCTTGTATTATCAATATACTGTATAGGTGTTACATTTCATTGTAATTCAGTTTATGATAATAGTAAGATGATTATTGAAGTTTCCGCTACAGAACATAAAGTGTCAATCTGTTATGGGGCTTAGTGACCAGAGTAAAAAGTACACAAATTCTGGAATTTTTTAAAAAATATAGATTGTTTCATACAATTTTTTTTAATCGCCAAAAGTTCTTAAAAATGTTTTATATACAAACTTTATTTACACAATAAGTCATTTTCTGATAGCATACTGTAATCCCTTTAAATCAAAATATTAATAGCCCTTTCCAAATAGCAATAATTTAAGGGTCAAATGCAACAATTTGTAAATTTTCCACTGTCAAAAAAACAGATGACGTACACAAAACAGAAGTACACTAACGCTTCTCAGAGTAGAAAATGCCACCAAGTTCATTATCACAACTTGATGCTTATTGAAGTTCACAGAAAGGATACAGAAGTCATGCTAAGTGTAATAGAGTGTTATTTTAAATCTTCACTAATGCTGTATATGAAAAATCCATCAAGATCAGCATGAACCATGATATAAAGCACTGTTATTGAACCAATAGTCATTGACAGCTGTGGTGTTGGTAGCAGAGTGTGACCACTGAAATGCTAATGTTGAAAATTCCAATAGAAGCAAGTGACATTGCGGTTTAGCTAACAAGAGCTCAGTGAAGGACAAGCCACAAACCTACTGATAGGGTCAATAGCATCATGGAACACTCGCGGGGTTTATTTCTTCATTCCTTCATCTGTAACAGTTATTACTGAGCTAAATGTACAGCTACAATTACTAGTATAGTAATTTATGCATTTAGGGATAGGAGCAAAGACAATGAAAAAAAGACAATAATAAAAATATGAATTCAGAAGGAAGTTAAATATTTTTTAAACCATATGTCTACCCAATGCACTGGAATATTATTTACTAAGCATCGAGTTAGCAACCATGTTATAGCCTAAAACTGTTTTTCCCATTCTGCAAATACTGGAGCTAAAATCATCCAGTTCTTGCTGGATTAGTGTCAACACCATGCTTGACTTGCTGATTTGCATTTCATGAACTGCATTCTTTCCAGCTGGCAGTAAATTCCCATTGCATTATTGAAGTTTAGACAGAGGTGTCATTCTAAAAAAAAACATCCCAAAAATGCCAAGGCTGTAGCAGTGGAGGTGGAACTATATGGCTTTCTCCGTATCTGCAGGTGTGGTAATGAGAATAAACATGTTGGAATGCAAATAGAGATTGTGGTAAGGTATTGCATGATGTCTATGTTGTTTATACCAGTCCTCCACATAATCAAAGAGGCATATACTTAAAGGGGTTGTACCAATGTTTAAAATGATCTACTATGCACAGGGATAACTTTATGTTCGGTAGGTTTCTGATCACATGGACCCCCACTGATTCCGAGAACAGGGGTCCCAACTGTCCTCATATGAATGGAGCTGAAGTCACACAGAAGCACTTTACAGAGCTTTCATTTAAATGAATGGAGCAGCAGTTCTCGGGATAGGTGGGGGACCCAGTGGTTGTGTCACGAGTGGTGTTACGACGCAGACTCAGAATACAATGCAGCAGAACTCCTTGGCGTCCTCTTTCGTCTTGATCCATTGCTCTGCTGTGCGGTCCCACACTCTATCTGTCCTTCAGACTGCTCTTATGTCCGGATCCCAGTATTCACTCAGGCTGTACAGCAATAGTAAATTGAACAGCCCCTCTTACATTCATGGGCCCAATCTCTCACGGCCTTTTCCTCTCTTCAGCAGCAGCTTCTCTGTAGGGTTGCACCACTCTGTTGCAACTCTCCAGCAGCACTTCTACTTACTACAAAGTATGTTTATTCTACTTGTGGTGCAGCTGAAATTCCTTATATAGTGCTGGCATCATCTCACTAAAAATGTCAGAGATCAATCCAGGACCTCCTGTTCTCCAGCCAGCAGCTCTCCCTGCTGAGCCATCCAGACCTTGGACAGCTTTTCCGCTAAACAGAGCAATATTCCTATGTTCCCTAACCTGTTTCCCTGTTCTAGCTCCTCCCAGTTCCCAATTAGGCTAATTATATAAACCCCGACCCTGCCACTTCTCCAGTGTGGGATTATTTTACCTCACAGCCGTAGTCAAGCTCCTCTATCAGCCTGCTGCTCTACAGGAAAACCAAGATCTCCTGTTACTGATCACTGGCATTCCTCCTGACAACATTACCTGCCTTGTCCCCCGTACTGTGAAATGAGACCACCTGATAAAAGCCTCTGGCTTTCTCCTGACTCCAGTCTGAACCTGCACGGCTATTACACCCGTGGCTGTTACCTAGCTCCTGAAATGCTACAAAAATGTTCCTAGAGCGCATTCTCAGTTCTGTGTGGAGTGTCCATCTTGATGCTCAATTGCAAAGCCCAATACACTCTTTAGTAGAGTCCCTTATAGTTGGATTGGAGATAACTGGTGAATAAGAATTAACTTTAGATCTTGGTACAACCCAGGAGGTCTGTTTATGAGCTGAATGTAAACTGTAAACATAGAATCAGATCTAAGACACCGGAGCTGCGGGGACCTGGGAGAGGTGAAAATAGGTTAATTTTTTTATTTTGTGGTATAGCCAACTTATTAAACAAAACAAATGATTTAACTCAGACTACCCATTTTAAGCTGAATATCAGATAATTAATCCAATTAATAAACATAAAACAGGGACTATTTATTTTCTCCAAATTGTGTGTTTCATGATCTATGTGCCTAGACTTTGTGTCCTCTGCACTTCCATGATTTTGTAGCCGAATTAGATTTTAGATATCAGAGGTATTACATTTAGAATTCTAGAAACAGAATAAAACGCAGGTCACAAGAAGTGCATTGAAACTCCACCAATTCTCTTAGCAATACAAATAAAAATACATTTTACCTAAAAGTTTTGTTTTTGCAGCCTTTGCAAAATACTTTTGTGCCGAATCATCATATAAGATCTAAGCACGTCTATAACTGAGCATTGTAAAGCTGCACGGCAGCAGCAGGATTATGCTCAAAAGCAGTGGGATATTTTTTCTGCATATTGATATAGAAAATAGATTACGGTTCCCCCGCAACTGCGCATTACAGTCAGAAAAGGCAGTGTAAAAACTCCCAATGCTCTTTTCCTTTCTTTAAGGGCTTAGTCACACGGGCGTTTATTGCCGCGATTTGCGCATGCGCATGCGTCCGGCGACTTTTTAAAACCATTGCTTTGCAATGGTATCGGACACATGAGCGCTTTTTATGCGCTCGTCCGATAAATTAGAGAACAGAAATCGCAGATCGCACCTATCTGCGATCTGCGATTCCTGTTCTCTTCTCTATATGCGCTCAACGGGGCCGGCGGCAGCAGCGCCGACCCCATTGAGAACATATAGAAGACAAATCCTTCTTCTCTGCCACAGCTGGAACAGCTGTGGCAGAGAAGAACGATGTTTGCCCATTGAATTCAATGGAGCGGCAATACAGCCGCTCCATTGAAAGCAATGGGCTGCCGGCGTGCGCGGGGTTAATTGTCGGGAAGGGGTTAAATATATAACCCCTTACCTGCAATGCATCCTTAAATGTGAAAAAATAAAAAAAAAGGATGTTCTCACCTGCTCCCGGCAGCTGGAGATCCCGGCGGTCGGCCTGCAGTGGGTGTGAAGGAGGTGTGACTCAGGCTTGCCCCTGATTGGCTCAGCCTGAGCCAATCAGAGGCTGAGCTCAGTCACACCCATTCATGAATTCATGAATGGGTGTGACTGAGACTTGCTTCTGATTGGCTCAGCGCTGAGCCAATCAGGGGCAAGCCTGAGTCACACCTCCTTCACACCCACTGCAGGCCGACCGCCGGGATCTCCAGCTGCCGGGAGCAGGTGAGTACATCCTTTTTTTTTATTTTTTCACATTTAAGGATGCATTGCAGGTAAGGGGTTATATATTTAACCCCTTCCCGACAATTAACCCCGCGCACGCCCGCAGCGCTTGCATTCAATGGAGCCGCTGTATTGCCGGCTCCATCGAATGCAATTCGCTGGACAGCTCCGGCCCGTTTCTAATGAAACGCGGCTAGGAGCAGATTTTCGGGCGATTTTTGGGCCGATTTTTCGGCGCCGGTCACGCGATTTGCGCATGCGCATCCGTCATGCGATGCGCAAATCGCGTGAAAAAACGCCCGTGTGACTAAGGCCTAAATGTGATGACTGTAAACGGACAGGGCAATAGTATTAATCGGAAATCCACTTTTTAATATTTTAGCAAAGTGCAAATATATTGTATTATGGTTCTCCCTATATCCAAATTTTTACTTTCTTTCACATACAAACTTTAGACCGGCTTCACACAGGCATATTTGTGTGTGCAATATGCAGTGAATAGAACCCAATGATTTAGTTCATTCACATGACCGTAATTGTGCAGGAAAAATAACGCATCTTGAACTCAATAATCAGCCATTTCACTGCATCAATCCTTTTTTGGCATGCACAATTGCCTTGCACGCACATTAAGTACAGTATAATAAGCTGATTCACATGCAAAAAAGCAACGTTTATCTCACAAATATGCGTCGCACACGTGCGCGCAAATACGCATACACTCGTGTGAAGCCGGCATTAGATTAGTTTTGCATATTTAAGATTTCTGTCACAGACTTTGAACACTTTGTTGTGTTTGATCCTGGTAGCTCTGTTGGCCCATTTCACAGTTCTGTTTTTTTGTTTGTTCACTCTACTTTTCCATTTCCCGTCTCTGCTACATCCCAGTCAAGAAACAGTTAATTCCTTTCTTGCATTGGACTTTCCCATGTTCACTTGATTACAGTTTTTATTTTTGGTTCAACTATATCGGCACTATCTCTTTGTTCATTCTTTGCTTAATGTCAGTGTCCAAGCTTCTGTGTCTTGCCAGAGTCCATGGTCTTGCCAGTTGATGTTGTGTTCCTTGCTCTGTACCTTCCTTATGCCTTACCTAAGCCATCTTCCAGTTTTGCTTTGTTTTGCCTTCATGCATGTTTCTGCCTTGTTTCTGTGAGTTATTTTCTGTATGTATACCAGTTTTGGAATAAAGTTTTTATTCTATGAAGATTCTGTCTGTGCATATCATCTCTGCGAGGTCTCCTGAGGATCCGTAGTTTCCCCAAACTAACAATTTCATCTAGGCAATGGAAAAGTTTGTGCATAGACATAATTTAATAATTGCCTGGAGAAAAAAAAGGAAGAACGTACCAGTTTTTTTTTTTGCATTGAGTTTTCCTTCTCATGCATTTACATGCCTCCTACTTGGTTTGCAGTCTCTCTTACATCCAAGTTTCTGGCTGGAGGGAGTTCCTAGCAATGATCAGCTAGTCACTGTCATGAGGGTGCACAAGCTCAGCTCCCCCTCCCCTCTCTTTTTTCAGAGGCTGTGTAGCATAACCACATCCACTCAATACTACACAGCTACTGAATATCTTTGCTCATCTCATCCTCTCTCTGTGTAGCTGCTGGTCCCGTTTCACCTTAACTGCTGATAAGAGCAGAAAATTTGTTCGGAGTGAATTAAAGCCTTCTATAATAGTAGCTTTCTCTGCTCTGATCTCAACTACATCCCCCAGCACTGTCTTAAAGCCCATTTGTAATAACTCAGTAGAAAGCAGTGAATGAACATTCACAACAGGGAATGGAAGAGGAGCTGAGAAGCAACTCATCAGTTTACTCTGACTGACAGAATTTGCTAAGATTTCAAGTTTCCCGTCAGCAGTGCATTGGAGAATAATACAAGCACAAAAACCAAATGAGCTGAACTTTTTACTGAAAAGCAATTACAAAAACTCTTTTTTTTTCATCAATGCATTTTTGGAAATAAAGTCCAAAGATGTATAGCCTTTGAACTTTTTTGCCTAGTCATCATTATTCTCTTTCATTTTCTCTTGTTTCAGTGGCTCCCCGTTCAGTGTTGGAGCCCTGGTCCTCACCACTTGGTACCTAGGAGAAGCCATTTTTTTGCACGGGACCACTTCCGAAACAGACTTCCGAAAATGCATTTCCCATTGATTTTAATCAGACCGTTCCCTGCAGTTCCAAGTGCTGGCCACTACAAAGAAGTCAGAGAAGTAGCTTCCACTCTGTACCCTTGTGCATTGCGGCTCTGACAGCTGGTGCCCGATCATCTGATCGGCCTGGGTCACGAGCGGTTGATCCAAGCAGATCAACTATTGATGACAAATCCCGAAGATAGCTCATCAATAGTATTTCCTTGGAAAACCTCTTTAATATGCAATTCAGGAATAAATAGGAATCAGAAGACAAAAACCGTTATGTAGCCCTAGCCTAAAAATATACACCAAAAGTACGCCAGATTGACTGCATTTTTTTTTGCCAGTCCACTTCACACTATTGGTTCTCAAACCTTCCTTAATAACACAGCCTAAAGAGCAACATCATAGTGTAATCAGCAGTTTAGAGTGGGTTTTTAGCATTTTCTGGATGCAACAGGCACAAAACAGCATATCACAAATCAACCAAGCGGATTATCTGAATGTCACAGACCAGTAACTGCATCAAATTATACAGCAGACAGAGTGAGATGAAATCTTGCAGGTACTGAAGTGTTTGGATGGTTGAAAATAAAACACAAATCATTAGACATGAAAAGAGAAGATACGGGTTATTCATGTTTTTGCTTTAACGAGGTAGCAACAATAAAACAGCAATTCCTAGTGCATACCATAGAATTCTATATAATGATTATTAATTCACATGACGCCTGAAAGGAAAAACAAATTACAGAAGCAAAATAAAATCTTTGAGAAAATCACTATATTGGTACATATTGCTCAGAATCTACAGCTTAATGTTCCTATTTCCTACATTTATGATTCGATTTGATTTTAAGGGAAAGACCATTTGTGCTACCAATTTATCCCCCCTCCCACCCCCTCCAATGCTTCTAGAGTGAAAAATAAAGTAACTTTACAAATAGCATATATTAAAATTTCATCTTCTACGAAGTCCTATGTGTCTCCATGGTAACAAACTGCAAATAAAATTGAATGTGCCTAAAAGTGGAAAACAAAACAATTAGAAAAGGTTTAGGGATCCCCAATGGTTCGGAAATATGTCACATCTATGCAACATCATGTCATGTGATCATCATAGCCAGTCGAAGTCAGCCTTTAAGGGGTTGTGCCAAGTGCACAAACCCTGTTCATATGCCCTACTAGGGAATATGAACATCATATAGCAGGGTTCCCAACTGCGAACCATTTCTATGACTCAGAATAGAGAGCTTGTTCTGTAAGAGCAGCTTCCATTCTGGTGGATCTTCTACCATCCTGTTAACCTAGGATGGATATTCATCTGTATAGGCACCTTGAAATACAGGATGGATCATGGAAAAGTAACCCACCTGTGATCCTGGCACTACACTCTAATGAAAGCTTCCTAAGGCCTTAGACAGATGGGCGTTTTTTCGCGCGATTTGTAGATCGCATAATGGATGCGCATCCGCAAATCGCGTGACCGGTGCCTGAAAATCGCCCGAAAATCTGCTCCTAGCCGCGTTTCATTAGAAACGGGCCGGAGCTGTCCAGCGCATTGCATTCAATGGAGCTGGCAATACAGCCGGCTCCATTGAAAGCAATGCGCTGCGGGCGAGTGTGGGATGAATTGTCGGGAAGGGCTTAAATATATAAGCCCTTCCCTGCAATTCATCCAGAAAAGTGTTAAAATAAAAAATATATATATACTCACCTGCTCCCGGCAGCCGGAGTTCCGCGCGGCCGGCCTGCAGTGGGTGTGAAGGGGGTGTGAGTCAGACCTGCCCCCTGATTGGGGGGCATTCATGAATTCATGAATGGGTGTGAGTCAGACCTGCCTCTGATTGGCTCAGGCTGAGCCAATCAGGGGCAGCTTTGGGTCACACCCCCTTCACACCCACTGCAGGCCAGCCGCGCTGTACCCCGGCTGCCGGGACAAGGTGAGTATATATATTTTTTTTATTTTAACACATTTCTGAATGAATTGCAGGGAAGGGCTTATATATTTAAGCCCTTCCCGACAATTCATCCAGCGCTGTCCGGCAGCCCATTGCTTTTAATGGAGCCAGCTGTATTGCCGGCTCCATTGAATTCAATGGACAAACATCGTTCTTCTCTGCCACAGCTGTTACAGCTGTGGCAGAGAAGAATGATTTGTCTTCTATATGTTCTCAATGGGGTCGGCGCTGCTGCCGCCGGCCCCATTGAGCGCATATAGAGAAGAGAACAGGAATCGCAGATCGCAGATAGGTGCGATCTGCGATTTCTGTTCTATAATTTATCGGACGAGCGCATAAAAAGCGCTCATGTGTCCGATACCATTGCAAAGCAATGGTTTTAAAAAAATTGCCGGACACATGCGCAAATCGCGCGAAAAAACGCCCGTCTGACTAAGGCCTAAAAGAGAATCTCTCTTTGTTGCCCAAAGCAACTAATCACAGCATACCTTTCATTTTACCTCAACAGTGTAAGGCTTCTTTCACATGAGTGCATATCGGCCGGCATTTTCATGGCAGGCCGATATGCGCTGTGATCTAATGCAATGAATTCCAATGCATCAGATCACATGGGAGTATTGGTGAGACTTAAAAACGCCTGGCCAAGCCAATATAGCGCTGGGCATTTTTATGACAGACCAAAACATAGTTCTGGAACTATGTTCTGGCCAGAATACGTCCAGCCACTGCACGGGATCCTATGGAAGCTCATGGCAGCTGCCGTAGGTGGGAGGGAGTTTAACAGCGTAGCTGCTAAACTCCCTCTCTCTGTTCTTCCCCCCACCCATGCAGGCTTACCTGTCTTCCTCCCCTTTCATTCTGTGCAATGGGAGGGGGTGGGATAGGGGCGGAGCTAAGCACTGGTCCACCCCGCCTCCTCCCATTGATGCTATTGACAAGGGGTGGAATGGAGGTGGAGCTAAGTCCCCGCCTTCTCCCTGCCCCTTGTCCATAGCCATCAATGGGAGAAGGCGGGGCGGACCAGCACTTTGCTCTGCCCCATCCCACCCCCTCCGATTGTACAGAATGAAAGGGGAGGAAAACAGGTAAGCCTGCAATGAGGAGGGAGGGGAAATGGGAGATGGCCTGGTGAGGTCGGCGCATTTGCGCCAGCCTCACCAAGCCATATGAACAGGCGCACAAACGTTTGATTTGTGCGCCCGTTCACCCAATCTTTCACTTACAACATAGCATACATCGGCCGGCTGTGAAAACGGCCGGCCGATATGCGCACGTGTAAAGAAGCCTAAGAAATATAGGTTGTGCTGTGATTGGTTGCTATGGACAACAAAGCCAGATTTTCTTTTAGACAGCTTTAAGAAATCTGTCCCATGGTTTTCTTTCTGTAACAGTGAATCATTATTGTGGAAGGCTATGTGCAAAATAAATCTACTAAAGAAAGGCAGGAGACCTTCACTGACAAGTACTAAGGTACAAAACCACCTGCTAAACATTGTATTCAGAGCCTGGTTCAAAGATGGCACCAAACTAGGTTTGGTGTAAACATGATGAAACCGAGGAATCTGTCAGTTTGGACACTGTTTCAGGGCTCGAATCCACAACCTCTTGTTTTCCAATCAGCAGCTATCTCACCTAGGCTATCCAGGATTTGAACAGTTCCTTGCTAAAACCCAGCCTTGGTCTACGTTTCCTTGCTCCTGCTAAATCCACTTCCTACCTCCCTGTTCTTGCTCCGCCCTGCTACTAATTAGGACTTGCTATATAAGTCTAGCCCTACCACTCCTTCAGTGCGTGATTATTGTGTTCCACCACCTTGATCAAGCTCCTCTTCCTCTGGCTCCCCTATAAGTATACCGATACCTACTGCTGCTGACCTTTGGCTTCCATTGATTACGCTTCTATCTCATCCCATTTGGACTGCATATCGATACCTCCTGCTGCTGAACTTTGGCTTCCATTGACTATGCTTCCATCTCATCCATTTGTACTCCATACCGTGACTTCCTGATAACAACTCCAAGCTATTCTGACTACTCTCCAGTGACTGGCTCGGCTACTACACCTGCAGCTCCAATCCAGCATTGGTAAGACACGACATGTTGACATTCAGCAGAGGATTGCAAATACCCCTCGAAAATCAAGTTGGAAACTGTCCCAGCAAGTTGGTGTTTTACAAATGACTTGTCAGTGGGTGCTGAAATCTCTGAACCTGAAACCAAGCCAAATAATGTGTGAAGGAACTAAAAGAGCTCAAAGCTAAACACGTAATTTATTGTACATGGTTGCTGACTATGATTACCATAGGACTGTTACACCCATGCTGCACTTTATGAGACCCTGGTTTCATTTATCAAGTCACAGTAATTCAGAGAATACAAGGTACTGATCTAATGAAAATTCCCATCTGACTCACAAAACAGATCTGCATGGCCACAGTTGGCAAAATTGACATTTGGTGTGCAGGGGCTGGAACAGGAATAGTGAGTCCAATTTTCTTTGAATCTACTGTGAATACTGCAGTTTATCTGGACATGTATGAACAGCTTTACGACCAACTAACACCTAAAGAAATAATGTGCTGCTTTTTCCAGTAAGATGAAGAAACATCACTGGCACAGCTTCATAAACTGTTTACAGAAGAGTAAACTGTAAGCAAGGGGTTATGGCCACCATGTTTTACAGACTTTTCTACATGTGATTTTTATCTGTGGAGAAATTTGAAGTAGAACATGTGCACCAATAGTTAGCATACCCTGGATAAACTCGAGGAGAACTTCAAAAACATAATCCACAGCATTGAAGAGCAGCAGGAGATATCAGCCAACATGTTGTGACATACTCAATGGTACATAGAAATGGACGGGGATTACTTCTAGCATCTTTTATAACATGAGGATAAATGAACAAAGCTTTGTAAAAAGCAATCCACTTGCTCGTTATTCCTGTCGCAGTATTGCCAGAGATTGGCTAGTTTCCCATGCCCCACTCTGTAATACATTTCCCTTGCATTGACTGTCCATGGCTATCAGTTTATTTACGGGACGCAAAGAGTAAGACCCAGGGTGATCAGCTGTTCTTTCCAGGTCCCACAATCTGGAAGATGTAAATAATAATAATAATAATCTTTATATAGTGCCAACATATTACGCAGCGCTTACAAAACAGGGGGAGAACAGATACAAAAAATAAAGATACAAAAACCACGGTTACATGGTCCTGCTCCAACAAGCTTACATACTACAAATAATGGGGTGATACAGAAGGTAAAGGGGCTGGAGATGTGAAGAGTATGGCAAGATGAAGAGTGCAGGATGCTATACACATAGAAAATAGTCAGACTTAAGCCGTATAGTGGCTGAATCGGTATGACTGCAGGGGGCGGTTGATTGCGACTAGCAGAGATTATAATCAGTAGGACAGGGAGCATGTTATCAGGCAGAGTACAGAGGGGTTTGGTTTAGGAGATAGAATATGCCTCCCTGAAGTGCATTTTTAGAGCACGCTTGAAGTTTTGTGTGTCAATGATTGCCCGGATAGTTTCAGGTAGCGCATTCAAGAGGACTGGTGCTGCTCTGGTGAAGTCTTTAAGGCGGGAATGAGAGGTCCAAATTAAAGGGTCGCCTAATCTGATTTTGCTAGCGGAGTGGAGGGCGCGGACTAGGTGGTGAATTGAGATAAGGCAGGCAATGTAGGGCGGCGCGATACTATGGAGAGCTTTATGGATGAAGGTAGTAAGTTTGAATTGAATTCCTTATTTGAGGATAGGGCAGAGGCATCTGAGTAGCGTCTGCACAGGAAGATGAGCCTGGCTGCTGCATTCAGGATGAATTGGAGAGGGGAAAGTCTGATGCGGGGGAGGCTGATCAGCAGCAAGTTGCAATAATCGAGCCAAGAGTGGTTGAGGGCAACAATAGGTGTTTTTAGCATGTACAAGGTGAGAAAGGCTACATATTGGTGTAACCCATTTAAGCTATTTCATCTACGCTGGCATCATATCATGCAGTATTTACTTGCTATCACAATCCCATGATGTGACATCACGTAATGGTGTATAGTATTAAACAGGGACCAGTGAGCAGCAGGGATCAGTGATGAAGAAATAGCACGGAATCAATATGTTAAGTATATTGTACTTTGTTATGCTTTTCCATTTGAGATGTCTTACAGCTTAGTAATAAATCACGGAAACAAAAGAAAATGAATGAGAAATGCAGAACTGGTTCGTAACTGTTATGTGAATGGGGCATTGGGACCAGTTTAACTTAAATGTTTAATTTGAATTGAGCTTTTCCTGCTAAGCGCCGAGTGTGTTCATTAAATGAGCATGTGTTTATAATTCACTTTTGGCTTGTAATATTGACTGGTAAATTATTTATTCTAAAGGTGCTACTAATGCATTTTCTGCTCTAGTAAATGAATCATATTGACAGTAGTTTGAGTCATTTTTGATCCGGCTAATTATTTTATTTCTGACAGGAATAATAATTATTATTTTTTTAAATAATCAAAGAGGAAACCTAAGACAGCCTGTCCTCAGCCATACTTATCAGAGGAGAGCAGTACACTGTCTCAGAGGGATAAGGAGGAGGGTTAGCATACAAAGATAGGACAAGAGAGGAGAAACATTGAGTTAATTTGCCAGCTGTAAACACCTGTTTATATTACCTACTTAAAATACATTCTTTATGCAGAGTGTAGGTCTGTATTATACATGTACGGTGCAGGAAGTACTTCAGCCGGGCATAATTTCCTGCTTGATTTAAATAATGACTTTGTTGACTGTACTATATACAAAGGTACTTAAATGGGTTGACCAAGAGTATCACGACTGACTGATGCAATGGCTTCTGTGAAGCATCTTCACAGATCATGCATGGTGGGTGGTAAGGGTAGCATGTAGACTCTATCTTTAACACTCCCCAGGAAAAAAAATTACAAGGCGTAATATCTGGGGAACATGGAGGCCAAGAGGAACTTCACTATTATCATGACCTGTATGGCAAATCCATCTCTTTGGTAGTCGCCTATTGAGCTCATTGAAAAAATAGAGGGGTGCCCCATCCTGATGTAAGATGAAACCTGGGATTCACTGTTCTATAACTGCACCAGAAAGGTGAAAAGTGGCTTCTTCACTAAATACTAAAGATTCCATGAAATCATCGGTTTCCATTAGAGTTTATTTTCATACACAGTCATGCTGCCAATGTACACAGCTGCGCTCCCATACCCTGTTTACGAGCCATTACATTTTGTCAAAAGTGACAGTGTGCAGAACAACTTTAAATAAAACTTTGATAAATTTGCAGCACTATAAGGCAATCCCTATGCTTCAGGTAATAAAGGAAGACTAAACACTATTGATGGGTTGATTTGCCTGTGCAAACCCTTACAGCATAATAATGGAACCTACTACTTGCAACATATACTCACTACATATTAGCGAACTGGTCTGTATGTCTTATGGCAAAGTCAGCCAAGCGGTTTTTTTTGCACGCCTATGTGTGCAAAAAAAGTGCGTCTGATAGAACCATTGGTTCCCTATGTAGTCTTCAGATGTCCGTTTTTTACAGGTGCAAAATACTCGCACTTGCAAAAGATAGGACATCTGTGTGCTGGGAAGGTCCGTGCTGCAAGTAAAATATCCCCGCAGAGAGTCTCCTCATCACTGAACACTGTGACAGCACTGTCACAGTGTTCAGTGACAAATGGACTCCCCGTGGGGATGAAGTAATCCCATGCCACAACTGTCACAACCAATCACAGGCAGCACTCAGTAATTCATTAAATTCAATGAATGGCTAAGCGCTGCCTCTGATTAGATGAGCTCTGTGACCAATCACAGGCAGTACTCAAGGCTGTAATTCAATGAATGGCCAATCAGACCAGCACTTTTTGGAGGTGGGGATTTTTAAATCCCCGGCCAGCAGAAAGTGCTGCAGAGCAGTGTCAGGAGCCAAGCGACAAGACGCGCTGGAGCCCCTACAGCGGCAGAAGGTGATGTATATATATTTTTTACACCAGCTAGGGATGATTTTCAGGGAAGGGCTTATATTTCAAGGGCATCCCATTGCTTTCAATAGGGCTGGCTGCAGTAGTTCCAGCCCCATTGAAATCAATGGGCACGGAGCTTCGGTCACGCACATTTTTAACACGCATGGAGCGGGTTTCTTGTGTACACAATTTTATAGACTTAAATATATTTATTATGCATTAATTCCTGCCTATATTATTGACCTCTAAAGCATGATGCAATACAAATCCATACAACTTAGAATAAGAGCAATATTGTTTTCATTTGAAAGCAAATAACTCAGTAATGAGTAATTATATTTAAATGACAAATTGTCATATTGTGGATAACAACCCATCATATTAGCTATAAAATGTAGCCAACAGTGAAGTACAGTAATTAAAATAATATACATTTTTTATTAAAAAATAAATCATGAATTTCAGAGCTGACATAAAGCCCTTATCTCAACCTCAGCCAAGAAAGGTAAGAACTTCTTCCCTAATTGCTTTTCCTTGGCAAAGTTCATCAAAGGTCAATTTTTATTAGAAATCTGATGCCCAAAAGTTGAATGTGTCGCTGCTTATTTACTGCACTGTGTGACACTAAATATGCTAATAAATTGTAGCCTGTACCATGAACACTAATGAGCAAAACAGTCCTATCTTTAGGGAGAAAAGCTGAAAAGACGTTGCTATAATAGAACATGTGTTGCTGATTCTAGAACTTCTAACAGCCAGTATTAAAATTTGTGCAGCAGAGGTAATGATACTAATGCTTCAAATAGAATAGTAGAAAGTGGCAGACCCTGGAGGAATCTATTTATTTTAAAATACATATTCATAGAAAAGTTGGCTTTGCTTTCAGAAAAGTTGGTATTTGTACAAATATGAACATTTGGCTAAGTTCAAAGAGGAAACTGTTTGTAATTTAAAAATAATTAATATTCCCCAAATTTCAAGCAAGTGTTGATGTTTTAACATTGTGTCATTTATGGTACAAAATGATGTGCAGACTAATTTCTTAATAAATATTTAAAGCAATCACAGGTTTAGAACATGCTGGCACAGGAGCATACTGCATACCGTCTTATCAGTGAGTTGAATGCATAACCATATACATTAGGTAAAACAAAAAGCATTTGGCACCGTGTTAGCCAGTAGAGCAAAATGTGACTGTTCTTAGTAAGAGAAACCAAGTAATCTTGTAGATATGATAGCTTTTAATGGCTAACAAAAATACATGATGTTACAGCAAGCTTTTGAACATACCCAGGAAAGACTGAGGAAGAATCCTGTGTACATTTGAAAGCTCACTATAACATCATGTATTTTGTTAGCCATTAAAAGGCCATTAAAAGCCATATCTACAGAATTACTTGTTTTTTCTTACTTAGAGCAATCACATTTTAACCATATACAGTAACTCTTAGATTATTGGTTTCAACCGGCTGCCTATATTATAGTTGGAGTGATTCTGGCCCATTTGTTATTTCATATGGTATTGAGGTCCTTTTGATCTACAGGACATTAAATTTCAGAAGTTTTTACTGTTAATATGCTAATTGTTATATATGTATGCAGGAAGAAACTCAATATTGTATGATGTGGATTCCTAAATGTTTTTGTCATTTTTTTACATTATGAACAAAGTATCTTAGAATAATTGCCAGGTAGATTGCACTTTACGTATATTTTCAATCTTAATTATGTCAGACAAACTGAATAAATGAAATATGTGGAAATTCCCTCAGTTATATTACATTATACACACACTCCTTCTCCAATATAGATATAGGCATTGGGGAACATTTACTAATACTGTCTATTTGTTACACAATACAAACTAAAAATACTGTAAGTCTTAAAATGCACTAGATTCATCATAGCTGGTTGAATTTTAAAACTGTCTTGTCTAAGTTGATAGGTCCAATTAGTTGGCTTAGTTTACGACAATTATTGTGTCAAAGTTTTGGCAAACATTTTTGGTGATATTCAGGCTACGCATCTTTTTTGGACGAGTTGGAAAAAGTGTCTGAAAGTATCTAAAATACATAACAAATGTGGCAAAAAGCATGCCAATTGTGCCAGTTTTCTGGCACAATTTATGGGCCTGTCGGTACAGATCTAGCATTCACCAATCTAATCTTTGACATGATAAATCTATTTATTTGATGCACTGACCTATCACTCAGTGTTTTACTGTATTTGCTTATCCAATAATGGTTGCTTATCATACAATGACTATTGGCTATGCAAATAGTGTAGGTGTGATGCATTAATGGAGTAGCACATAACAAAATTCAGTTTCAGAAGTCCTGCATTTGTACAGATTGCATTATAACCCAGAACTGGATTCATTATTCTGTTGAACCAATGAACATCTATATTATTAATATACAGCACCTACAGAAAAAATACTAGTAAAATCATGCTATTCAAGGGTAGATAGGGATCAGTGGCCAATAGAAAAAATATATACAGTATATCTACATATATATTGTGAAATGTTACCAATAGGACATTATATAGATACATCTACCATAGAAACAAACGGTTTGGCTGCCATGGAGCTAATGAATAGAAAGGCCCAGCTTCAATTGACCCCATTACTAATGGGTTCACTGAACCTGTGCAGAGTTCTTCCTGTCCAAAGGCGCAGACACTATAAAACTAGCCTTAATGCCATGAAACCCATTTTGACTATAAGGTCTGAAGAAGGAGTGTGGCAGACAATCCAGTGCCCGCATTACTTCAGAAGGCAGAGATGCGCTAGTATATGCAGAAATGGAACATATCCCTTGTACGTTGTATTTTAATTTGTCATTCTATTGTCTATACAGTAACATTTCTGAGTTTAGTATAGTGAATTTATTTATTACTATTAATATTTGTTTCTTTTTATTTTTCCAGGTTGTGTGGAGGAAACTTGGAGATGCTGCAGGTTCATGTCCTGGAATTAGACATCTCTCTGGCAATCAATACAAAGGACCAATGTAGAACAAAATGAATATCGTCCAAGCCCTCATGGGAAAAGAACAACCTTAAAATGATGATTTTTTTATTAGATAAAAATATAGAAAAAATACTCACAAATACTAAGCCCCAGACATGATGAAGTGTCTGAAACTATCACTGTATAGATTAATGACATGGCACAATTTGTCCGAAATATAAGTTAAGTTCAATTATGTTCTTTAAATGAAAAAGAATATACACTTATTATTAGCACATACTATAAATATCTTCTGATGGCACTGTTGTTGAAAACCAGAAAAATTAACTAAACTTTTATTTCTAAAAATATTTTCAGTCCAGTAATTTAAACATATTTATATAACATATGAAGTCTTACCATAATAAAAGGTAAGAAAAAGTTATTGTAGCACAACAAAATTGTTTGAGTATTCTATATAGTAATGGTAATTGGTAATTTTGACGTCATAAAAATATGAGATAAAAGTATTGGTTTCTTATTTATACTGTACAATATAGAATATTATTATCACGCCAGGCATATGGGGTTTATCTCCTATAGTATTAACTATAATAAAATTTAATATATCACATCCTCCATTACAAAATCTTTCAAAATTGTATAATAAAGAGACCTCTTTGTTCCTACCTATATCCTCATTCTAAAAATGGTGCTGCACAATCATAATGTGGGCATGCCAAAGTGCTCTAGCTTCTATTATTTTGATTTTAGTAGTTAATTAATAGAGATGAGCGAGCACGCTCGGATAAGGCAGTTACTCGAGCGAGCATCGCTCTTCTCGAGTAACTGCATTCTCGTACGAGCAGGCTCGTGGGGGGGGGGTGGCGGATGGTAGCGGGGGGGAGAGAGAGAGAGATCTCTCTCACTCTCCACCCTGCTCCCCCCCCGAGCCTGCTCGGACGGGAATGCAGTTACTCGAGAAGAGCGATGCTCGCTCGAGTAACTGCCTTATTCGAGCGTGCTCGCTCATCTCTGTTAATTAATCGTTGTATTTTTTTTAATTTCTGAATTTATTTATTTTTAATTAACTTATTTATGTATAGCTAAATGTATTTCCTGATTCGTTGTGTTTAGAGGTGCTAAAGTCATGCTGCTTCTTTTCAGGGAATAAGATAAATTAAAGGTACACATGAAAATGCATTTAAGTATAATGAAAAAAATGTTTTTTTGATCTAATTTACATAATTTCAGATAACCAACGGGACCACACCTAACTTTCAAATGTACATTATTATTTCAAGATTTCCATATTGAGATTTTAAATTGTATTGGTAATTTATATCTTTTTACAGTTTAAGTTGGTTTTTATAAGTTGGAAGAGAATCGAAAATTGCACTGCATTTATGAAACTTAAGCTTATCCTGCTTATCATTCATTGAAAGAAAGATTTTCAAACAATCAAAGCATGACCTTCCATTATTGAATTGCTAGATGCTTTTAATCGGATTGCCTGAGTATTGATCAAGAGGTGCCATAGACGTGTGTAGTTGGATTTCTTCATATGTTAAAATCATTAGGTTGTGTGTAGTTAAATGCTTTGATAGATGTTTGATGTGTTCAAACTGCTATGATAGTTTCTTGTATGAATGTGCAACAGGCTTGTTAAAATATATAGTTGCTTATTTTTTCACTTGATGTATATAATAGGATAGGAATGCAACAATCTTCTATTTTGTATAATACAATATGAAAATGTATCAACATATTTTAAGTTTTTTTTCAGTATTCAATGTTTTTTTTTAATGAAATCAGAACATGATGGGTATGTAGAATTAAAATGTCATGTTTTATAATGAACATTATGTATTGCACTTAAAGTGCATTTATCTGTAGACAGAATCTTGCTTGTTAGAGCATCTGTGAAATGTTTGTGGTCGTATCATCACCAGTAGCCTCTCCAAAGAGCAGATAGGGCGCTCTTGGCTAATAATCGAGTGTTTTA